>NW_027451009.1:0-2500 GCF_964194025.1 Convolutriloba macropyga
TGTCTTGAAATAAGCCGAAGAGCTCGGACTAAACATCTAGAATTGGTTTTCAGGGCAGTCAGGTTTAAAGAACCGAAATGAAAAAGATGCGTGCTCATTACACTGTCGGGGCTATCCGCAGAGAACGTCAGTTAGTTAAATTTTGTTCTCAATTTACTTATTGATTATCAGGTCACCTCTGAAATTTTCATTAACCAATGTACTTTTCAAAACTCTGAGTTTAAAACACAGAAGTCAGCTGAGTCTGTTCACTTGAGTTAAATCTAAACTTTAACTGAAAATCCGGCAATTCGATTAGAAGTCATTTCTGTTAACTTTTCTCTGTGTAAAAAATTGAAGTTCCTATGCCCACAGTTGGCTTGGGACCCTAGAAACTTAAAATTCAGTTCACCCGCGACGTGATCAAAACTCTTGACTCGACAAAAAAAGAGATTCGAACTGCATTCTAATTGCTCCTCAGTTGAAATTCAGTTGCTTTTCTGATAATAATTCGGATCTTGTTCCAAATGATCTCGACAATGTTGATAGGAAAACTGATATTGATAATGATGATACACTTCATTTCAGTTGATGCAACACCAGCAGCACGTTAGTTACATTTCAAGTGTTTTGTGTTGCCTAATGAATCGAGAGATTTTCAAATGAACGATTGACGGCTCAACTTCAAATCTTTTGGACAAATCTAAATCTCATTAGTTTAGCAAAGTCAATCTTGGCTAATTTGCCAGTATTTTAGCAATTTAAGCACCTTATAGTGGCCTAAGAAACAGTTTTGCGGACAACAATTTAATGATGAGGATGTAATATTTTGATTGAACTACAATCACACACACACACACACATGAATAGTTTAAAGAAGAAACAGAGCGAGTTAACTTAACCTAACTTACCCTAATTAAGGTAAATTTCAGGTTTAGTTAAGGTAGATTAAAGGCAATTTGTAAGGTAATGTTAAGGTCATTATTTAAGGTAAATTTAAGGCAAGTTGGAGTAAAATTTCAGGCTTTTTTAAGGTAGTGAGGACTTAACTTTTCAGGTAAAGTTCAGGTAAAGTTAGGGTTAGTTAAGGTGAGTTAAGCAAAGACAAATCTACCTTAAGAGTTAAGGTGAGTTAGGATAGTTGTTGAGGTAAAATTATCTTAACTTTATTTAGAGTGAGCATTTGACTATTATCAGGTCCCAGCACTTTCTGGCTGACCACACTAGCATCTGGCCCATCGACCAACACGCATCTTGATTCCGATTCGGCTGAAGACGATCACACACAGGAGACCCCACGCGGTAAGTTGAAACAAATCTCAAAGGCAGTATCGGACTAAAAGAGTTCGCTATTCTCTTCTTCAATATGTATGATTGAACTGCGACAGTGGGGTAAGTTTCTCAGTTGTTCCTGTTACTGTTGGTTTAATTGGCATCTTGAAACACAAACAGAAAAACAACCCAAACTTTTCTGAATTTGATTTCTGTTTCGTTGTTAGTTAACAGAAGCCAAAAAAAATTGAAAAGGTTTAGCCTGAATTGAAAATTTGGTCACGGGAACAGAAATGTAAGGCTGCCACTGATCGTACTATGATAAAATTTGTACTACTGGACCACACTTGGTTCAGTCTAAATTTTTCCCATTACCAGACTTTTGATCAAGGTGTCTCAGAGATAGTTCTGAACACAGTGTCTTCACTGAAGATTTAAGAGCCAAATTGTGAGCACTTCATGAGAACCCGGGTCGCTCATCATACAAAATTCTTAGTAGTCATACGAGGTCGTATTTGATTCCTAGAAATCATACTAGGTCATATATGGTTTGTATGAAATCTTGGTGGTCATACAAGGGTCATATATGATATCCTAGAAATCATACAAGGATCATACAAAAAAATTTTCAGCCTAAAAACTGTTTAAATTTCATTTTCTATCGAAGTTGAATAAATTTCTTGGAAATCATACCGGGTCACATATGACACATAAAACATTGACTGGTGCCACAAGTTCCCGTATAATGTAGTCAGAGGAAATATTAAATTATTGTATTGCATTTGCACTCCACATTTGATTTTTGGTATGCGCACTTTGTAATTTGAACATATTCACAACGCAAACTTGAGTTTATAAGTAAATTTTTGGTTGTGTTTCTCATAAATGAGCTTCTTTAGGTTTTAGCTGGCCTCAGAGAGTATCAAAGTTTTAGTTATCTATTTGGAATTAATCTTTTATTTAGTGCCCAACTTTGCAAAATATATTATGCGTTACGGTTGTTTGGCGGATCACAAAGTGATGCCGGGGAATCACATAGTTGATGTGTTGCCGATTAAAATTTGATAAAAACATGAAAAGAAAAAGGTTTATGAAAAAAAGGTGTATAATTCTTAGAATTTGTACCAGGATCATATATGATTTCTTGGTAATCATACTAAGATCATAAACGATTTCTTGGTAATCATATATGATTTCCTAGTAGTAATACAGGGATCGTACAAGGAAATAGGTTATGAATTGTATGATA
>NW_027451009.1:10000-33159 GCF_964194025.1 Convolutriloba macropyga
ATTCAATTCTCTTACTTTGAGTGAACGAAAATCTTATCAGTGGGTTTCAAAATATCTTCGTGGTTTGGATTGGGAGATGGGAGATTACCCATATTGCTAACCACAATAAATTTTTCAGAGTGAAGTGCTTCAATTTCCTCTATCAGATTTTCATGCGAAGGGTGTAGAGAAAACTGATACGTTGCAAGAACTGCTTCAGGGAAAAGTTATAAACCCTGTGCGAGGAAGAAGGCCCAATTGTTCTTCTACTGGCTGATCCATGAAAAACCGTCGATTGGAAAAGACAGCACCGTCTGTACTCCGAGTGAAATTGTCTCCAAATTTGATCGTTTACAGTTGCTTAGCGGCTTAAAAACTATTGTTTGTTACACTAGTCAAGGAGGAAAAAATTGACAGTCGGGGACAAACTGTATTGAGGAAAGATCAAATTGTTTGCACTGGAGCCGAAACAGAATCCATCAGAAAATATCTCTAACTTTTAGAATACTTTCAATTGTATCATGTCTACGAAAGAGAAAATGCAAAGAATGATTATAACCACTTTACCTATGCCGAAGCGGTCAGTTCCTGTTCAAGTGCCTCTGAACGATGAAAATATACCTAAAGACATTAAGCAGCTTGTGGAACAAGGATGTGTGGATTCAGTTACGTATTACGGGATGGAGTATGAAATGAAAGCAAGCTATACAGTTGCTTACAAAAAAGAGGACAAAAGCTCTCATTTTACAACTTTTGAGTATTTTATAGTTGACTAACAAAACTAATATTCATGTTGATTTGAAAATTGAAAAACTGAGAAATTGAAACTTGAAATTTTGTTAATCTTTTTTCGAAACAACGTTATCACAATGAGTTCAACTGCGGATCAGTTATATTCGGGGGCTGGTATAACAGACTTAGTTTTCGATGAGAATCAACAGGAAAATAGGTCTGGGAGATTTTGCATTCAAGGGTGCTACGATCAGAAGTTGTTTACTTTACTCAAATTTTCATTACAGTTTTTCTCCTTACACTATCTCTTATCAAATTGGTGTTTTTTTTTAATTTGATTGCGAGGAGTCAACATTTTGGTTTTGGTTCTTTTTTTGCTTCTGTGTTGGCTATGCACATTCAAACCCAGAGCTATGAAAAAAATTGTTTCAACAAGCGATCGACTCTTCATTGCAGTGTCTGGTCCATCTTGTTGTGGCAAAACCGAATTAATTTTTCAAACGTTACTACACAACACTTTTTCACCTAAATTTCAATCATTTTTTTTTCTACCAGCACGAACAACCAAAGTTTGAGTTCCTAGAGAGAAAATTGAATATACAGCTTTAAAAATTTACAAATTTCGAAGTTGTCTCATAATAAGTCTTCTTGTTTTTTTGATGATTCATTTGAAGAAATTTTTAACGATTAAGAGTTTGCAAAACTTGCGACTGCAGGTTGTCACAAAAATATGAGTGTTATTTACGTTAAGCACAATTTATTCCAACAAGGCAAGTGGTCGAGAACAATCGACTTGAATATAACACACATTATTTTTTTTTATAAATAACCACATGACGTTCAACAAATTGGTTTAAATTGTAGACAGCTAAACAACATTTAGAGAACTTCTTAGAGAAAGTTACGAGCTAGCTACCAAACAGCCTTTTGGTCCTTTATTAATTGATTTAGACCCAAAGACGTCGGACGTTTTACCATACTGCTCAAAAATTGTGCCTCTAGGGCCATCAACTTTCTACTTACCGTCTGCGAAAGCTGTAATAACAAGTTTAACAAATGAAAATGAGAGAACTATGTATGCTGCGGCAAATTCTTCAGTCAAGCGACATCAACTTAAAAAAAATGATAAAGACAGCTTCTAAAAAGTGTTTTCAATTTCTCTGTGAATGTTTTCTCAACGTAGTCAACGGTAATGTTGCAATTAATAAAAAACTAGTGGAAACTCACGAAAAAGCATTTCAAAAAACTTTATCCAAACAAACAGGTTCGAAGAAAAAGAAGAGAATTCTTGGTAGAGAATCATATTTAGTTATCACTCATGCAACGACACAAGCTAATAAATGAGGAGGGTGTAGGAGATCGGATAGAGTGATCCAAACAGATCCAACCAATTTGGAAGAGGAGGAAAAAATGGAGGCTTCTAGTGATGACAGGATGGAATGTATCCAATTGTCACAAAAAACCAACAGTTGAATCATTTGAGTCGATAATGAAAACTTTATATTAAAAGAAAGTCACAAAATCAAACGTGCGGAAATAGTTCTTGATTTCATTCTTCAATCAAACCAAATCACTATTGGGGAAAAGAGCCCACTAATTTAGATTGACAATAAACCCAATAAACCCATGTAAAAGTTTCATTTTTTTATAATTTGCAACAATCAACCAAAATTGATCAAGAGGCATATTCAAGAATTTTGTTAGTTCTTCAACTGGAGCCTGATCTCGTCTCAAACACTTACGCCAAGCAAATATTGGGAAGCATGAGAGCAAACAAGAATTTTTCCCAACGCAACAAAGTCCGCAAAAAGTACGCGGTACTTCAAAACGAACCACAACAGAAAAAGAAAGAAAAAAAAACGAAACGACAAAACAAAAATGCCAATCAGAAAAAGTGGTCTCGTTTCGTCTTCGGAGAAAAAAACTTTGGAACAACTCTACTCAAGAGACCCTGCATCCTTTGGAAGCTCAAAACGATTTCAGAAACACAGCAAATTGTCATTAGCAAAGGTCAAGTCAAATTTAGATACCAAGCCGTCCTCAAAAAATACCGCTCGATTCGAATGCAATTTTCCACACTTAAAGTGATTGTGAAAGATATCAATGAAATCTGGTCATTGGTTTTAGCATATGTTGACAACCTTGCAAAATACAATCGTGATGTTAAGTACCTTTTGGTAGCAGTTGATTGTCTGTCAGGATACCTCAGAGTAAAGCCAATGAAGACAAAATATGCATCAGAATTAGCTGACGCATTCAAAAAATGATAAAAAATAAACAACCCGAGAAAGTATTTGTTGATGATGGAACAGAATTTCTCGGAGCTTTCAAAAGACTTTGCAACTCACGAGCAATTAGTTTTATAGCACTATTAGTGAAAAAAGTCTGTTTTTGCCGAACGGAATTTTTTTTTCACTAAAAATATCATACATAGGTACCTTGAAGAAAAATAGACTTATTCCTACATTGACAAATTAGACTTTTTTGTGAAAGCAATCAACTCACGTCATAACCGGATAACTAAACTTGCAGCAAACAAAATCACAAAAAAATACGTACTGCGTTTTGTGTCCTTGAGCGCTGAAACAACAGTTTCTCAAAAACCTCGCTTCTTTGTTGAAGATTTGGTTAGAATTGTCAAAAAAGACAAAGGTTCCAGAAAGGGCTACGAACAATCGTTTACTGACGAAGTTTTTGAGATAACAGATATTCCGACATTATTTCCGCCATCATAATCCCTCATTGATGCAAACAAAGAAAAAATAGACGAAAAATTTTATCAGTCGGAATTGCAGCTTGTTCGTGAACGGAAAGAAGAAAATGAGTAGAAATCGTTTTGACGATGAGTTCAATGTGCAAGTTATTTCATGAGCTTCTATGCAAATATTTGGGTCAAACACTCTGGCTTCTTTTCGCAATTTTTTCAATGATGAAATTCTGCTCTCTGGTGACTGCAGGGTGGCTCTTAGTGTAATAATTTTTCCAACAAAAAATGAGCACGTCTTGAATGGATACTTAATAGCATACGGTCTTAACGGACACGAAGACTCGCAGAAAATTTCGTCTGATGCTAATATCATTTCCCGGCCTTACAATGGAGAAAAACTTTCCTTCAGGACTTGCCATTTTGACAATGTTAATCAACTACTTGGTACTATCAAGCGAACAGTTGGACTACCCAATTTTTCGTTTCGAGTACTGGAAAATACGAAATTATTTTTTGGTATATATGAGGGAATCACTTTTCCTAGCACGGAAATACCTAGCATAGTGGGCCTTACAGGAATTCCAGATGGACGAGGTGTACACATTGGTTACAAAATGGGTACAGTTACATCAAAAAATTAATGAAGAGTGATGAGACAAAAGCATACTTCGGAGAATTCACTGATGTCTATGCGCGGCAGAGCACCTAATATTCATTTACACAAACACTATTGAGTATCAGTATGTTGGTGACGCAAAAGCTCCGTTATTGCGTGTCCTTGATTCAAAAGATGGTCTGACAAACGGTAGCTTGTGCGAACTTGAACCAACACACCGAAGTGTTTTTTTTCAAATTTACACAATAGAAAACTGGTATCAAACACTAAACAATCAAATTCAGTTGAGCTTCGCACTGAGACAGGACAATTAGCTCCTTTTTCGGGAACAGGTGAAATTGTTTTAACTTTACAATTCAAAAAACTTTTTGACTAGCTGCAGAGGTGACTAAACCTGACGCTCATTACTTTTGCAATATTGTGCTGCATTCACTGTTCTCTGACTGCTCAGTATCAGCCAAAAGACGAAAAATATCAAATGGAAATGGAAATTATGCTCACAATAGTTTTATTGAGACTGAGTTTTCGCACAACAAAGACGCAAAAAACACTTGGTTAGCTTGTCAAGGCTACTCGTATAAGGAAAACCCTGGAAACTTATCAACTACTGGAGTAAATACAAGAAAATTTTAGACAGACAGTCAATTGAAAGCACGTTCTACGGAAAGGTTGCAGTCGACTTTTTCACATGTGACAGGCATCTAATGAGTGGTGTAAATCTTTGGTTTGCCATAAGATGATCAATTGATGACTTTGTTTTTATGTCAGATGATGCTGCTAAGCATTATAAAGTGAAAATTGTCGAAGCAAATTTGTATGTGCGCAAGATGACTTGGAACGATGAAGTTGTGTCGGCTATTGAAAAGACATTGCTTACTAGCCCAGCTTTCTATCAATACCTTGAAGCCCTTACAAAATCATTTTTGGCTTCTACTGGTCTTCACAGCTGGAAACAACAAGACATAATTGGCAGGGAACCAATCCTAAGATTCGCTTTATGTCTGAACACCAATAAGGCTTTTCTCGGTAACAATAGACAGAATCCATTTCATTTCTGAAAATTTGGAACAGATTTATATCTAATGGAATGCCAATCGCAGATAGTCTAATATCATCAAATGATGATAAGCGCCTTTACTTCAATACAATATCAGACCTAGCCTATATAGACAATGGTCATGGTAATAGCTTGACAGACTACCCAAACCAATTTTTTATGGTTTTTGACTTCACCAGTACCCAACAAGCTTCTAACGATTTTATTCATTCCGAGCTAACAAATTGTTCAATTTCGATCGAGCTGAAATTTTCGGCTTCCTTGCCCAACAATATTGAAATATTCATTATTTGCAAAAAAAGCTTGCACCGTTTGTGTGGATTCTGCACGCCGGGTTTCAAAAAATCGCATTTCAAACAACTAATTGATGAAGATGGTATCAATGACCTCATTCAAAAGTGTAGAAAACTGAAATACAAATTTCGTGGTGTATTCGCTGCCAATGACTTTCCGCAAAAAGGTCGCAAAATTGGATTTCTCATCGTAAACGCTTCGCCCACGAACAGCCCTCGTACACACTGGCTTCTTCTATGTAATCGAAACTATAAAATTATTTCGGCGGACCCCTTGGAACAATCGATTATTGCCTATAGAAACTTATATCACCGACTCTTTGACACTAATGCACAAATATGTCAATTTTTTGAACATATACCAATTCAGAGTCAAAACTCAGAACTGTGTGGAGTTTTTGTATTTATATTGCGCATGCTATACTTAGTGAAAGAGAAATTGTAAAAATTAATGATGTTCAATTGCTTCGCTTTGCACTTCATATGATGTTTCAATATCTGTTGAATAATTTTTCTTTTCAATTTTTAACTTTTTCTTCAATTACAAGACGAACAAAGAGTAACTCAGATTCAATATCTAGTTTTCCAAAACCACTCACAGTTATGTCCATAATTTTACAAAAAGCACCAGAATGAGGACCACTTAAAACGTTTTTAACGGTACAATATTGGCCAGTTTGAGTTTGTTCATGGCCGGTTGCTGTTGAGATGGCATTGTGGGTTGTTTTCAGTGCACTTGTTGTAGATGTCGTCGCTGACGTTTTTGTCGTCGTCAACATCTTTGCTGTGTTTGAAATTGGAAGACGCTTGTGAAACGTCGCTGGGTCAATTCGGTCTCGTGTTTTGTCATTGAAGTCAACGACTAATTTCAACTTCAAGAATACGTCTCTATTCGTTTCCAGTTTTGAAGAATTTGAAAATAGGAGTTTAAAAAGTGTGAAGAGACAGAGGACAACAAATAATTTGTTTTGCTTTGTAGACCCAATATCAGTTCAACTATCAATCAAAAGGTGAAAATGGTTAGTTGTTATTTGGCAAAACTCAGACTCAAAGTGAGGACAAACTGCATAATTAACCAGAACTCGTAATGTCTGTTGGCTTTTGAACAACAATTTTGAATATATATTGTTGCTGAAATTATTTGAAATAACTTGGAGAACGTGTATATATTGCTTCCACCATATTTAATCTCGTGTTGAAGTTTAGGCCTTTTATTGGGTAACGGTTTTGATGAACAGTCTTTTGCTGACTGTTCCTCTGATTCAAGTATATTCTCTGCCGTATTGAGCGAGTTCACAAATTCCTGCAGAGTTAACGAAATTCTTTGTTGGAACTCGTATTCTTCTGCTGTCTTTTCAAACAGTTTCAGAAACACATATGTTCCTGTCCTTTGAAAAGTTTTCAGCGTTGCCCCTATCAAACGCTTATCAGTTTTGGAAATAACAAAATAGCAATCTCCAAATTCTGTATCTTTAGTGGAAGTGTAGGGCATAGTGTGCAACTTATTTTTATCACTTTCAAGTATTCTAATGTGTAAAGATTCAAGCTAATGGCGGCGGCAAGTTGGGACTAAATCATGCTACTAATTTTTTTATAAATAAATCCTGCTGACATGTGAATACAGAGTTAAGTACGCCTATGACGTACTTGACTCTGTCTGTTGCATTCACTTTGGAGTGTATAATTAATTTCAGATATGACCTTAGATATGGTTTCCCTACTGAAATGTGTACAAATGTTGGTGATCCGTTTTACCACAAAACCTGAAAATTTAAAACAGATGTGACCCTAGGCGTGACATTAAAAAAACCACACGTTGAATTTCATATGAATGTAAAGTAATTGCGAACAAAATATCAAAAACAGATGTTAACCTCGATAAGAATTGAGACCAATGCAAATCGACTTGGTTGGTGGCCCGTTATAATACATGAAAATTGAAATCAGATGTGACCCTAGGTGTGAGGTTACTAAACGCACACTTTAAAATCAGTATAAACTGAGTGGGATCGTGCAGTAATTGTGTATGGAAAATTCAAAACAGATGTAAACCAAGATAAGAAATGCAATTCAGAGTTAACCTAAGTTAACTTGGTTGTTATATTCTTAAAGTCGAAATTAACAGCAAATGAGATCCTTGATAAGCGTTGTGTTAAAACCTTTACGTATTTTTCCCCCAGAAGTTATTGCGCTCATTTCTTCTGGTTCCTCTTGCTAAACAGTTGTAATTTCAATCTCTACTTGAAACGTTTCGGTTCCTCTTGCTAAACAGTTGTAAATTCAATCTCCTACTTGAAACTAGTGTTTCATTAGATTTTGATTGTTATAATGTCTGTAAAAATTCTTTCTGAATCTGCATTTTTTCGAGAACGAACTCTTGTTTATCAGACATTGTACAAAAACTTTGTCGTCTTGACTCAACAGAAAAAAAATTGGTGATGTTTGGACAGTATACTAGCATTGTCTGATTCCAAAGCTCTTTATCAATGCAATTGCAATTCTACCTAACAAAATGAGTTCTTCTGAGAGCAGCATTACTACTTCGGGTGGGTGCTTGCCTCCCAAAAGTACACCTCTTTTCGAAGATCACGTTGTTGACACCTTGACAGACGAAGTGCGGAGGATATTCTATCGCTACGATTGTCAGTGTGTTCCACTTCTTGAAAACCAACTCGGGGTTTATCGGGCATGCGAGGAGTTAACAGATATGCCAGGACTCAAGTTTATGTCCGATTATTCGGTCAGTCAAACTCCCATAAGTGAGCCAGTGACGCCTGCAGTGGACCCTAGTCTACAGTTACACCGACTCCTAGCCCATCTCTTTTTCCGGAAATCAGTAAAAGTTATCAAGAAAGTTTTGCACTGGAAATCAAGATTTCGACCTGAGCATTTCATCCGTGACAAGCTTTCATACACCACAGCAACCGAATTCAGCCTTATTTGAAACGCCGGAAAGCGGCGGGACACCGCAAGTTTGTGCGGCTCCTAGAAAACGAAGACCGGAAAACAACTTGAATGATATCTTTGATATATAAAACTAAAACTGAAACCAATATTATATGCGTGCTTTAGATTGCTCAAAAGTTATGTATCTATCAACCGTGCAAATTGTGTCGATTGGCTTTGTACAATTTTTGATATAGACTTATATCACAATAAAAATCTTCAACCTTTTCATAATGAATTGAACAAGTTCAGTCATGTCCCACATGAACACTGCACTTTGTTGAAATTGAACTTGTTTGAACACGTTCATTAAACCAACTTGCAAATTTTTACCGCTCTTCAGTTATTAGACTTGTCTATTCAAAATTTTAAGGTTTGTTCAAAAAATATTTCTTGAAAAAATGAAATTTTTTGAAATAATTCGAAAATTAAACATTTCACGCAAACAATAAATGTTAAAAGAAACAACGACAATTAATCAGGAAACCAAAAAAACTATTTGCTCCAATTCGTTTTTCAGTGAAAAGCTCTTGTTTGTAGCAAAATGTTGCAAAGAAATTTCGAGTAAAAAGGGCGAATCCAAAAATCAAGAAAATGTTGTTAACAACTAAAAATGTCACTCTGGTGATTTTGTGGTAAAACGGGGAGCTTTTGCCAGCACTGAAATTCTAGTGAGACTTTTCTAGTGTTTGTTCAATTACTGTTTTCAATAAACAAAACTTTAAAATCTTCAATTTTGTATTTTTTTGAATATATATTTTCACCGTTTTTCCTTGAACTCCAAAAAACTTTTTTTTTTGCTCTATATCAGCCGAAACTCCTAGTCATTGAACACGAGATTAACTTAGCGATGATATCATGAGTATTTGTTTCAATGATGTCTTATTTTCAACAGTTTTCACAAAAACAACAAAATATATTTTTCTATTGATCCAAATGCAAAGAAAATCTTATCTCAAATGAACGGGGATAAGCTTATACGACGGCCAAAGGTCTCCGCTATCAAAGATTTCAGGAGCTGCAGGTTAAAAAAGTTACTGCAACATGATTTTTTTGCATTTTTTCTTTTGTTATTTTAGTTAATCCCTCTTAATCTCTAAAAGTGAAAAAAATATGCAATTTTTTAACATGAAGGAGGCATTTTTACACTTACTAAACAAAAGTTTTTGTGTAATGGGAACCTGTTAGAGAGCTGATGAAGTAGTCTACGCATAACTTTTTTCTTTGTTCTTGGAGAAAAAGCCTAACCACCTTGATCCTTTTGAGCAAGAAAATTGAAAAAATTTAAAAAAAGTGATGTTATCTTTCAATTGTTTCCACAACAGTTTCATATAGTGACACTCTATCAACAAAAAGGTCCTCCTGTGGTTCTCAGTCAAATTTTTCACCATATGGACACCTGGTAAAGCCTTTAGTTAGTGGTCAAAATCAGTTAAAAATACTCAGCTTTCGATGCAGTTTCAGCTAATGTTTTTTTATAGTGTTGTTTTTTTCCAGGCTTTTTTTGCTTGTTTGATATAACTTAATTTAGACTCGTACTGTAGATGCCTTCATGTGCATCCTACAAAGCATCATGCTTCCGGGACATGAAACAGGAACTTAATCAAATTCGAAATTTTCTACTTTTACCAAAGTTATTTATAATTGTATAATGAACTCATAAAAATGGTAGGCACATTCAATCTGCATGCCTTTTAAACCATTTTTTGGTTGTTTAAACTTCTGTCTCTGCTTTGATTGAGTGATAGTCATTTTTAAGTCTGAATGTGATTTTTGGCGCGCTTTCAAGTTTACTTCAATTTGATTGGCTAATTTCCAGTTCAAATAAGCGCGCGCAAACTTTCAAACTTTGCACAGCATAACAGTAAATTAAGATTGGAAACAATCAGATTTGAGAACTCTCACATTGATAAACCGTTTAACCGTTTGTTCAAAAATATCCTGAAAATGCCAGAAAAGTGTAACTTTTGTGACAACGTTTGCAGGAACAAAAATAACCGTTCTCGTCATGAACGCATTGTTCATGCTGACGAGAAAGGTATACCCGTAAACCACTGTTCAATTTATCCAGTTAATCGCCGTCAATTATCTGAAATTCAAAGTCACCTCTTTGACTGCCATAGCAGATTTACAAATCTTTGTCTTTTTTGTAATCTTGCTTTCAACGACAAGAACTTGTTCAAAGAACACATCAGAAAACAACACGTGTTACCTGTTCTTGGCAACTCGAGAGTTATCCAACCAATTGTGCATCAACATAGACATCAACAACATCAAAAACAACACCAACAACAACAACAACAACAACAACAACAAAAACAACAACAACAACAACAACAACAACAACAACAACAACAACAACAACAACAACAACAACAACAACGAGATACCCTCACAGAATCGGCCTTCAGATAGAATCTACAGTCTTATCGTATTGTAGATAGTAACAACACAGTTGGCCTTCCCGATTTCATGACTACTCAGAGAGATGAAATCAGTAACATTAGAGAACAAAAACGTTGAACGAAGGTTCACAAAGTTTTCAATTCAGCGCGAAACTATCACTTCATAAAGAAGCGTGTGACAACGGAGAAGCATCGGATATTGATAGCTACGCCAATTTTGAAATGAAACCTGTTCATTATCGATTGTCTAACGAAACATATTTTCTAATGAGGGAAAAAATGCTCACTGTCCTGTTCGTGTTGGCGTCTAATGGAAGTGGTTGGATTCTTCAAAAAATTCTGTGGGTTGATTTAAAATTTGCTAAAATTTTGCGAATAAGTGGTTCATCTTTCATTGAGCTGCCCCTCTGTCTTCGTAATCAACGGTATTTCCTGAATATACGCGAACATGATGGTTTCGAATGTTTCAACTACTGCTACACCGCTTGGTACCATGAACTGCACGGACCAAACTTTTGCTGACCCTTCCCGAGACATTAGAACACAATTGACTGACCCGTCTACATACAGGAAACCTGAGGCTACCAAACCCCGCGGTGAGTTTTCTATGCCAATGGGTTTTCATGATGTAGATCATTTAGAAATCACGAATGACGGGCAGGTCAATGTGTTTCAATTTTCAAAAGTATACCTCCTACCTATGTACGTTTCTATTAACAGGAACATTGAACCAACGATGAATCTTCTACTTCTGTTCAACGAAGATGTACATCATTATGTTTTGATCAATAACTTCGTTAAATTGGTATGCACTGTGAAGGAGAAACAGTTCACAAACAATTTGCGTCTTTGCAGGAACAAGTCTTATGAAGAGCAACATCGAGTTCGCGATGATGCATGTCAAAACCATGCACCGGCAACAATAAAGATGCCTGGCGATGATCAAAATTCTTTCCGGTTCAAAAATTTCAAGGCGCGATGGTTTGCTCCATTCACTATTTACTTCGACTTTGAGTCGTTTCTAATGCCAGTCTCATCTTGTCCCGTTAATCCGGACGCATCTTCAACTGAAAATATCGAATAACACACACCCTCCGGCTTGGCTCTGACTTTGATTGAGAACGGTTTTTTAACACCAAAAAAATCGTTATTGATAGCACCGAAAACTGCATGACAAACTTTATTAAAAAACTACATGAGATGGCGCGAGAAGTATTCTATGCAAAGAGGCGATTTACAATATATTTAGGACAACAAGTGTCAAATCGAAGTAGTACAGTTGAGTGTTAGATTTGTGAAGAACACTTTTGACCCGAAGATACAAAAATTTTGGACCATTGCCACCAACGCGGGGATTTCCTTGGTTTTGCAAATGAAAAGAAAAGTGCAACTGGATAAGACGCACAATCAATTTCACTCCCGTAATTGGTCACAACATCGCTAACTATGACCTTCACCACGTATGCTTGGCACTTCGAGAAATTGAACCATCAACAACAATCAGCGTCATCCCATCTACAGATGAGAAGTATATATCGATGACGTTCGGTGTCCTAATCAAAACAGTCACGGGGAGAGATGGAAAAGTCAGAAAAATTAAAGAATATTTACGCTTCATCGATTCTTTCAGGTTCTTAACTACATCCCTTGAAAAGTTAGTTGCTAACCTACACGCTTCGGTTTTCGCAATTTCCGATACAATGTTCGATGGCGATCAGTCAGTTGATGCTGTAAATTTGATTAAAGAGAAAGGAATAAACTCCTACTCGTACACGACTGACCGCTCAAAGTTCGCAGAAACAGAACATCCTTCACTCGAAAAGATGAAAAACAGCTTAGACAATGGAAAATTGCAAATTACAGAAGAATTACTAAAAGCCAAACCTTTTTTTGATACTTTCCAATGTCGTAGCCTTGAAGACTATCACAATTTATATCTGAAGTGCGATACACTTTTGCTTGCGTGTGTGTTTGAAGAATTTCGGAAACGGTGTATGAACACATAAGAACTGGACTGTACACACCACTACAGTGCCTCAAACCTCGCGGTTGATGCATTTCTCAAAATTTGTCGGGCCAATAATAAATTGTTGACAAATAGAGAATATCAGAAAATTGTTGAAAACATGACTAGAGGAGGTCTCGCCTCGGTGTACGAAGAACGTTACTTCAAGGTGAACAACAAGTACATGGAGAATTATGACAGTGTGCTCGAGTCGACTTTTGGTTTCATGGTAGACGCTAACAACTTGTATGGTGGCATCACGAAAACAGAACATCTACCCGTTGGTGACTTTTTGCTGGTCAAAGTCCCACTCGAGCAGGTACTCAATACACCAACCGATTCTCCCATAAGTTACATTCTTGAAGTAGATTTGACGTACCCACACAAAATACGAGACCTCCATCGTGATTTCCCTTTCGCGCCAAAAAAAGAAATAGTACCCGATGAGTAGTTGAGCGCTTACCAGAGAGAGTTGAAATTCAATTTCAATATGCTGCGATCATCTGCCCCAAGTTACTTTAAACCGTTGGGGACAAAAAAATGTTACACGCTCCTTTACAGGAATCTTCAGCTTTATGTACAACTTGGTCTGATTGTCGAATAAGTACATCGCATGCACCAATTTTCGCAAGAAAAATGGATCGAGCCATATATTAGACTAAACACGGAAAAAAGACAGACCGCGACAAATGATTCGAAGAAAATTTGTTTAAACTAATGAACAATAGCGCTTATGGTGAAACCAGTGAGTCAAAAAGCTGGAGAATGAAACTCACCTTAGCGCAGAACGCAGATCAAGTGCTCCAGAATGTCTCACGCTTTACCTTCAAGACATTCAAAATTTTTGGCGAAAATTTAGCTGCTATCATGCACGACTCAAAGAGAGTCTATTGGGATAAGCCAACAATTGTTGGCGCGACAATTCTAGAATTAGCTTATTTGCAAATGTCTAGGTTTCACTATAACATAATGAAGCCGCATTTTGATTTTCGGCTGCTATATTTGGACACAGACAGTCTGTTATATAAAATTTGATCTGACAATTTCTACAAGGAATTAGCAACCAAACCCATTATTTTATCCCTAAGGAATATCAACTTTTTAACAACAACAACAAACTCGTCGTTATCAAATACAAAGATGAATTCGCCGGAAAACTCATCAAAGATTTTATTTCGCTGAAGCCGAAGTTAAATTTAGTAACTTCAACAGGTAAAACAGATTTATGTTCATTGGTTCATTCATATGTTCATTCATAAAACAGATTTATGTTCATTCATAACTTTGGTGTTATTATGGTTAGTCATTATTACATATACATCACACTAAACTTTAGGAGCAGCAACCAAGCATTTCTTTGTGAAAACTTTCTGAGGACAAATCGATAAAACTTCTCGCAACTTTTTTGTATTTAGAATTTTCTTCGTGTGATGAAAAATTACACGATTTTTCATGTGAATGAATGTATGAGGAAATGAAGCAAGTTTTTGTAGAAAATACAGATTTTTTCCTTGTCCCAATTTCTTTTAGAACAGAAGGCCGATCTATCAATGATAATTTTATGCTACATTGGGTCACTTAAAAGATCCTCTCACAAAAACTGTTTTTATCCATACGTGTTGGCTCTAGATTGTCAATGGAGCTGAATTTTAGCAGTTAACGGCTTCTCAGCCTATATTTATGAATAACTCTGACCGGTGCCACGACCTGAAATTTTTTTGATATAAAGAAATCAACCAGTTCTGTTTTGTCTATAGTTTTTTTTTGAGTTTCTCAACCGCAAAAGCTAGGAAAAAGTTCTTCTAGCGTTTCTACTTTCTTTTCCCAACTGAAATCACACATACGTACGGATGATTGATTCAGATCTGTTTTTTGACAAATTTTTGGTAGAATTGTTACTGAGAACCTGCTAAATCATACTGAACTACAATCCAGACTGAAAAGCCGAAATGGTTTTTTCACCAACTGGTATTCTAAGATGACTTACAACGGCTAACTTTTTAGCTATGATCCATAAAAAATTGCCATTGTTGATTTGGTCATCTTTTAACCCTTTTTCAAGGCATAGTCATAGAGAAAACATAACAAATCGCAAAAAGTGGGGTAAAGTGGGCCTCCTAAAAGATCCTATCACAAAAACTGTTTTTATCTTTGTATGTTGACTCTAGGTTGTCAAAGGAGCTGAATATAAGCAGTTAACGGCTTTCCAGCCTTTTATATATCAATTGCTTCTGCTAATGTTGCTAATGTTTTAAAATCAGCGTCAGACTGATAGTTCAACGATCAATTTTTTTAGGAGGTTGCATTTGAGACAACAGTAACCTAAGATGATTTGCACGACGTCATTTCTTCTATTCAACATTGTACAGATTTTTCTAAAATTCCAAAAAGCTTTCAATGTTCATTGCTTTGACGTCTCTTCTTTCTGGTTTTTGGCATGAAAACTGGGCCATATTAATGACCAGTTGAGGCATACTGTTTGTAGTTTCCAGAGAAATTGTTTTCGCATATGGGCCATAACTTTGACCAACCCGAGGCGTTCCGTGCCAATATTTGTTTATAATTCCAGTTCTACAACTGAAGCCCTAATTTGTTTTAAACTGAACCACTGTCTCTCATTTCTAGTGATTTCTAAACCAAATTTTGGTTGCTGAACCGAAAAAAATATTACTTGAGAATTCATGTGATGTGGGCCAAAAAATCGTGTATTTTTAAACGATTTCTCGCATAAAAAGAATCACACGATAAAAGGTCGATTTACACGAGAAATCGTTTAAGTTTACACGATTCTCTCGGGCTTAACCTCAGTATTTTCCGTGTGATTCAGACGATTAATCATGTAATTTTCATGCAATATTTCGTGTGTTTCTAACCAATGTTTCATGTGCTTTCACAAGAAAAATCGTGGGGTTTTCACACGAAAATTTGGTTGAGAACACACGAGAAATCGTTTGAATTTTACATGATTTATCGTGTGAATCACACGAGAAATCCTGAGATTAACCCCAAGAGAATCGTGTAAATTTACATGATTTCTCTTGTTTATCGTGTGATTCTTTTTACGCGAGAATTCGGGTAAAAATACACGATTTTTTGTTGAATTCACACGATAAATATTTAGAGTGTATACTAAAGATTCTGTTTGTGAATCAAAACTGAACCTTGTAGATTGAGTAATGTAGTCTCTTTTCAGCAATTGCCAGCTTGCAGTATGGTGGCTCTTTTTCAATAAATTCTGAGCGAGCAAATTATGAATCAAACATTGAGGAGAAAAAACTGTCTTCTTATATGTATAGTGTGTTAACGGCCATGTAAGATTTTTTAGCCTTATGACATTTAGCCGAAATTGAATAAGAGTAAGACAAAACAATTTGAAACTAGCTGGTTGATGGGTGCGTTTTGCACGCGCTTCGGCTTTTTTGTATTAACCGACCGGCGATTCGGATAACTTTTCACAGATGATGAGAGGAAAAAAGCGTGAACAAGGCAGTGGTCCGCAATCGCGCTTAAACTTTTGTTAGGTTTTCTGAACAGTAAGTCATTTACTATGGTCGTAAAGTATATCACTGAAGGCGAAAGTGTTTTAAGTAGGCATTGAAAGGTCGGTGGTGGCAGTTGTTGATAATATTTAATATATAATCCTACTTGATTTTTGTCGTAGTTTTAAACGAGCAGTTAGCCGTTGCCAAAAACAGAGTTCCGTTTTATAATCAATGAAGTCTTCAGTTCAGTTATGCATTCAATTGAGATACGATGGCAAAATCTTGCAGCTGCTCAGCGGAAAATAGGAATTGTGCCCATATTCAGACCTCGACTTGTGACAAGAAAATGCTCGACCAAAAAGTTTTATGAAAAGACCATGCTCGACTCAAACAGCCCATGAATAGACTTTAGCTGCATCTAATCGTTCAACTAGACACTCGCGCAACCCAAAATATTGATGTTGGACTTTAGCTCGACCCAAATAAGATTATCAATTTCAGCTCGACCTAAAAAGTCCATGCTGCACCCAAAAAATTAATATTCGCCTTGAAAATTGGATGTGCTTGTAATGTAGTCAACGAGTTAGCCCGTTCAAAATTTTCAATTTTCTGATATTGTATCAAAAAACGAACTGTGCTATTATAAATATAGTTAGAAAAGATAGAATAAATAAAATTAGAAAAGTTTTAGAATCAAATGAAATAAAAAATTATAACACACTCAGCTCACGACCGATGGAAAAGTCGACTGCTAGAGCTTTGTTAACTAGATAAATTCATCCGAACAAATTCGCAATATAGATCACCTGCTAAACTAATTTTTTCTTAAGAATTCAAGGTTTCTTAAGATTTTATCTTCTTTACCTTCTAAAATTTTACCGTCTAGAAAAATTCTACCTATTTTACGAAGATGGACATCTACGAAAATAAGTACAAAAAATTAACTATTTTCACTCCCGGAAAAAATCTTCAACTCATAAAAAGACTATGCTCACTCTGTTAGAAGACCGTGCTCGACCTTAATTTGTTACAAAAACACCTTATCTGGACCCATGAAAAGACTTTAACTAGGAACTGGACCATGTATATATAGTCAATATTGGACTCCCTTACTAGAACTATTAATCCTTTTCAGAAATCTTTTCGTAAATCTAAACCTGGGTGAACAACAAAAGCGGATTTTTCAAGTTTGAAGACGAGTTAATATAGCTTTCTTACTGTCACTATTGTCTGCAAACGCTCTCTAAACATGGGTCACAAAAAATGCTGACATTTTAATTAAATTCATTTTGAGTTAAGTGAAAATTTATACGTTTTGCGGCGCGATGCAACAATTGAGAGCACCATTGAGGACATTATTTGACTTCAAATGATTTGGTTCCCTGACAATCAAACACTCCGTTTGTCAAATAGGTAATATTTTTGTTGAAAAAAGTTCCGTTTAAGTGAATGATTGGGAAAACGGTACCATATGTTTCAGACAATTGCGCCCTCTTCAGAAGACGGTTTGGGAAGAGAGCAACCCGAAACAGCGACCAAACCAGAGCCAGAAATTGTGATCATTCCGCAGATGGAGTCCCCTGCCGATAACATTGTCGTCATCCAGGATGAAAGAGATGCAAGGTTGAGTGGTACCAAGTGCGGTAGTTGTGACTGTTCTCCGCCCTGTTCAGCCGGTGTTGTGGAAGTGAGTAACTGTCAAGTTGGACAAAGTGGTTATGTGGAGATTGTTGGCATCGACAGCCCAGTTGCTGATATCTCGAAAGTCATGAATGATCCAAACATCAACCAGAAAGGATTTTGGATTAAAGATAACTTGATTGAAAGCCTAGAGGGTTTGAACGACATCACCACACTTATACTGGAAAATAATGTAAATTTAAACTTCAATGGGAAGAAGCCTGTTATCATTGACACAATAGAACTCCGAAGCAATGCTTTGAAATCGTTCATAAAAGGCGCCTTTATTTCACCTAATTTGAAGCTTTCGAACCTGAAACCATCATCCATGAAAGATTTTGCAGATGATTCTAGCTGGCAAGCACTGGTAGGAGTAACAGAAACTCTGTTCATTGAAGGCGAACTTATGGATCTGATTCCTTTCAAAAGAGCTGCTGCTCTTAGAGTTGTTACAATTAGAAAAGTTTGGTCTAATAAACAAGAGCTTCTTGACAACAATTTTCTACCGAATGCTAATAACCTTGAACAGGTTACCATTGAAGATTCGCCACAAATTTCGCTCCCAACAAAATTTGTTAGCAATACACAAGCAAACGATATCAGTTTCGTACTAAACGCCGACAACGTGCAGAAAAAATCGTTAGATCTCAAATCAGGCGTTAATTCATTAAATGAAGTATCACTGTCGGAAGAACAGAAGGAAGTTCTCACTAGTTCCGACAATCCTGACAAATGTGCGATTTTCTGCAACAGCGACAACTGTCAGCAAGATCAAGACGAAATATCCAGAAAAAACTGTGCGATCTGTGTGAAAAATGTTGGAGGTTCTGATGACGGAATAGATAACCATCCGTGCTATTACAAGCCTCAACCTTCAGAATGCCCAGCTTCGACCACGGTGAGTTTTTCTCATAGTTTGCATTGAACATCTCAAACTTTTCCAACATTTTTGAAAAAATGGAGAACTTGGTGCCAACCCTAATTTTTTGCTCAGACCATTTTTGTCATTTTTAGAGCGCATACCAGCCTTTATTTTTTGATATCATTTTAAAAAACTTCTACAATTTTCAAGAATTCTTATTTTTGACATTGCTAACGAGAGAAAAAAAGTTTAACTCAAATAGTTCGGCAATTTTTGGAATTTTTGCCAAATTGTGATTAGTTATCGCTCTTCAGACACCAAACAAGAAGAAAAAATTTTTTTCATTTTCAAAGATAAAACTTTGTTCAGAGTTGTTGGTGTGACGTTCATTTGATTGAAAAACGTTAAAACGTTTTTTTTTTACTGATTGCGAATTTTTCGTTGTTGTCTAGGACCTAGATGTGTGATACCAACTTAATGCTCTGTGGGGATATATTTGAAGTACCATTCTTTGTATAGAATTGGAATTAATAAAAAAGATATGGTAGTGCTCCTCAAAATTTTTTATCAGTTTTTTTTAAAACGGTGGTTTTTCAATTTTTGATTATTAAGCCAATTTAAGTTCAATTTTATTTGCTCGCTTATCGTAAGCATTTGTTGAATCTATAGCGCAACCGAAAAAAAATTATATTGAGAGTCGTTTTTTGAAAAATCTACGATACGCAAGTTTTTCAGCAATCATATTGCTACATATCAAATCTACTGAGCTCGAGGAAAAAGTTTTTTGATAATGTTTTGCAGATATTTGATTTTTGTATATGTCTGACAAAATTTGATAAAAAATTTGTTCACATTATGAAAATTAGGAAAAAACTATTCAATGAGAAAATTGGACAATTATATTCACGATGGCACATTTTTTTTTGAAAAAAAAACAAGTTAAGTTCCTGTTTGCAATCGCTGTCTGCTGAAAATAAATTTTTTGGTTTTTCAAGCCAATTTATAATTCGTCTGCAGAACCCTTTTCTTTATTGATAATTTTTTTACCTAAAATATTTTTTATGTGATAACCGAGAACCAACTGCTCTAACATAATTGCAGGCAATTTGAACTGACGCAGGGTTGTTTATTTTTTAATAACGAATCTTGCTTGATTTGCAGCTTTTTGCACAAATTTAAAGTCTTTATAAGTTGTTTTTTCATTTTGTTGATTCAAAGTTTCTCGAAACAGTTTCCTCTCTGAGATATGTTTTTTTGTACTGCTACCTAAGAAACTACAGAAACTTGACGTCAATTGTGACGCCCTTCAAAACAAACATTTTTGTTAATTTTTGCTGATTTCTTTGATTGCGCTCCATTCACCTCAATAAAAGTGATAAAGTCTATAGTAAAATAGACTAAAGTCATAAAGAGGTGATGTTTTCTAAATTTGAATGCCAGCAGAGGTAACCGTTCCAAATCTTGACTAAAAAGCGTGAACTCTGTAATATATGGTTTTCCACAAGCAATTCATAAAATATATGAAGTTTTGTCTCGCTTTCCAAACAAAATCTACACAGAGAATTCTTCACACAGTCTTTATGTTCAAATGCAAAATTTGAGGCACTTAAAATAAAAAAAAACTTTTGAAGATAAAACTTGCAGTTTCTTTTTATAGATTTTCTTTGTTTTCAATTAATTTTTCAAAACTTTGGTCAACGACATTCGATACGTTCTGGAAACCTCGTATTCAAACCGTATTTCTCTGCTATCCTCGAGATGTTTTAATATTACGTAGTCAATATAAAAACTTATATCATAAGCATTTGTATAATTTTTCTGGGTTCCTTGAATGTATTGCACAACCGAAAAAAATACATTGAGAGTCTAATTGCTTTTAAAAATCTACGATACGCAAGTTTCACTCAATTGTTTCCGGAGATGCTTTAATGTTACGTAGTCAATATTGAACCTTTCTGCCATACTAGTGGAATTTCAATTATGACTTTGTCAGTTTTTTATATGTTTCAGAACTGTTTTCAGACAAAAAATACACTTTTTCTTCTGAATGAATAGTCTGTGCTTCAATCAAAAGCTCAATCAGAAGTCTCATTTAAAAAAATGGTATAGGATTTCAATGTTTTTTTGCTAGGTTTATGTTGTTGACGCAATAGCCAATTCAATGACAGCTCAATACCATCAGGCAATGAGTTAATGTTCATAAAAGGAGGAAGTAAAGCTCTCAAATTGTACTCAAGTTATATTGGGGTTAGGCCAGTAATTATGATAGTGAAGCGCACAAACTTAACTTGATTGATTTTGGAAAAAGTTTTTCGAATATTTCAAAAACTTAATAATTTACTTTATTGCTATTTAGTTTGTTAATAATTTGAGCTAAAATCTCAAAGAATTTTTAAAAAAATCACTAGTAAGGCGCCTACTGTTATATTATCCGTCAGGCTTCTGATTAACTTTCTCTTCCTGATTCGCAAATAAAGAAGAAATATTAAGATATTCAATCAAATCTGCTCGATTTTGACAGTAAAAAAACAATAAAAAAGATTTAATGAAATGGATTACTTTCTTTTAATTGGGACCTCTAGGTAATATTGGTCTTCTCAATCTTATTTTCAAATATCAATTTTTCGATAGTGTTCGTTTGGTAAGTGTGAGGCATTTTGATTTTGATCTTCCAGATACAATCCCAGTCATTTCTATGTCCAGTTTTTCATTTACACACTGAAAATTGTTTGAAATGTAATTCAGGACTCCTCCTGATATTGCATTGGTCGTGAATATTTTTGGTACGACCCA
Organism: Convolutriloba macropyga; assembly: GCF_964194025.1. Taxonomy (NCBI): domain Eukaryota; kingdom Metazoa; phylum Xenacoelomorpha; order Acoela; family Convolutidae; genus Convolutriloba; species Convolutriloba macropyga. Next base: position 31,558 of record NW_027451009.1, read on the forward strand.
ATTACTTCCCGCTCTCATCTGATCTATTTTTATTAATTTTTTATTTAAAATTTCAACAACTAAGTTGAGTACGTGACTGCAATTTTCATTCTTATTTCAGCTAGGGTTTATGATTTATACACTTGATTAAATTTTTATTCAACTCACTTTGAAAGGTACCACCTTTTCGAAAAGATTTTTGATAAACTTGACTGCAGGTGAAAAGGTCTATTGAGTTTGTTGCGTATTTATTGAAGTTTTTTAGATGGCAACAACATACAAGCTATATGATCTCTTTAAAATCAGAAAATAAGCCAGTTGTTAAAATAAAAGTTTTCTTATCCATATAACTTATCGTTTTCCAATTTTTTATACTGCACCTCAAAGTTAGCGCACTTGTTTTCCTAGCAATCTGCGAGCCACGTTATGATGTCAACTAGAAAAATTCTAACACTGCATAAAACAATTGTGTAGATTATTGGGCCTAGCTTTATAATGAACGATTGTTCTTCATTCTTGTTCCTTTTATTAATAAAAAACTTTTTTTCTGTTCTGCCTCCCTCCAAAAAAGAATCGTGATTGGGAACTTTGCTGTAGTGCTCTTCCAGTTGCAGTGATGAAGAAAAACTTTGTTTTACATACGAGTATAGGAGCATGCTCTTCTATTCAGAGAATCGAGTGAGCCTGTTTGATTCACTTGAGATTCTAATCATCGAGGGCAGAAGGTTTCATATTTGAGGGACACAAGTGTTCATCAGATCATGGAACCCTCTAAACAATAATAAATAAATAATTAATATATAGTACCTTTGGCTACACCTTGTTGCCACAATGACAATTTTTATATCGTAGAAGATAATATCGGACAAATTTTATGCCAACTTGAGTGGCCACTAGTTCGAAAGTTTTTTTCCCGTTTCATAAGCAATCGAGGCAATTAAATTTTCTGGTTTTATTAAGTTCCCCAGTCAATTTTTGCAGCCCAAAGTTGAATAATAATCTCGAGGTCCGTTTTTCGGTTGTGAGAAAGTAACGACAGCCAATAGTACTTTTTAAAAACTTTGATTACTTTGGTCTCCCTTCCACCTATTTTTCTGTTTTTTTTACAGTTCAGTCAGCAAAAAGGTCTAGTTCATAGCATCGGCCTGTTATTGAATAATAGACAATATTTTTTTGAGAATCTTGAAACAGTTGAAAAACTTGAGTTACAAAATTTTCAATTCTCTCTTTGAAGAAGCTGCTTCAGAAATCTGCCCCGCCTTGCCAAATCTCCTGATAATTTTAAACCAATATGGAGTGCTTAAGTTGAATTGCGCATGTATCCGGTGAGCATTGTTCTGATTAAGAAAACTGAATATTTGTTTTTCAGCTGTTTTCCGTGTTAAGCAAAAAGTCGTAGCAGTACCATTCGCTGATGATAATACAAAAACAACGCAATCACCTCCAGGGCCCCTAACGAGTTCTGAGTAGCTAAACAGCTATCTAGTTTTAATAATCGCAAAGATGAAAGTCTAATCCAGAAGGTGAAACAATAAACTCGAAATGTATAGAGTTGTTTTGAGGGCTAGACATTGGATTTTGTTTTTTGGATGTTATCAAGTGAAATAAAAAAAAGCGTAAGCG
>NW_027451010.1:0-12584 GCF_964194025.1 Convolutriloba macropyga
TTATCAATTTAATATTCCTCAAGTCACAGTGTTAACTCTTTTTGTATAAATCTAAGCTAAGAATGTGGGTTTTCGCGGATGGAAGAATTTGTTCGAATGCTCCTCAGGAGCCCTCTTGTCACATATACTCAGCATTCCTTCACGCAAACGATTATGTTTGCGAGAGAGAGAGAGAGAGAGAGAGAGAAAGAGAGAGAGAGAGAGAGAGAGAGAGAGAGAGAACAAGCACGTAAAGACAATCAAAAGACACAAATCGTTTGTAAATGTAAACAAAAAGTGAAGACCAGAAAATAATTAACTATTGTTTTTTCTGAAATAAGGAAAAATTCAAAATTTTTTTCTCCCACCATTTCAGTTACTGAAGATCATTTCGTTGATATTATTTTTTTTCTAGGCAAAAGGTATCGATTGGGTACAGACGTCTTAACAGAAAAGTTCCCTTACATAAATCTCCTCCCAAAAAGAACTTAGACCAATAAACGTTTCCGACAATAAACGTAAATTGAGCGTAAGAGGCGTCCAATTGGAAATTCTCTTTCTCAACTGTATTAAAGTATTAAAACAGAATAATACCAATCTGACTAAATTTTCATTTTTCTTGAATGTGCCATTTTAACAATTGCAACTTTTTGCATAAAGAAAATGGTTTTGCTCTAGGACATTATATGACATTAAATGTATTGTGAACTAGTTTTTCACGCATTATCAATCCGCCTCGTCAGGATGACATCTTATTGAATAACTGTAATTAGTGTAGTAGAAAATATTAGTATTCATAAGGTTTTTTTTGGAACAAGAAAAAAATGTGTTTCATCAATCCTGCTGAATTGAAATTTTGTAATAATTTATTTCATTTTTCATTGCATTGAAAGTACATTTTTTTGCATGAGGTCAGTCATCATGTTGTGACAAATAAAAATGGAGGAATTCAGAAGATACAACGGATCATCTCTAAAAATCACCTAAGAGCTGCAGAAGCTGAATTGAAAGATTTTAGGAATTTTCGAACAATTGTGTAAAAAATGCGCCCAAATGCGCTGACCTTCCAACAATTTCAGTGCAAAAAAACTTTCAAAATTCTTTGCTTAAAGTTTGTAGGAAATGCGCTGAATTCTTCGCCCATATCTTTGCATGTTGCGTAAAATTCAGCGCTTTTTGCACAATTTTCAGCCCATTTCAGAATTATCGCCAATGCCCCCAAAAATTCAAAAAATTGCACAATTTTAAATTAATTAGCGCACTTCTTACATAAATTCAGTGCTTTTTCAGCACAATTTTTACTTAAATGAATGCATTTTTCAGCGCATTTTTAGCGCTCCTTAATGCCTGAGTAAATTTTTTCGATAATTGATTGAAATTGCGTATGAAACGGGCTGAAATGAGCAAAATAAGAGAGAATGGAAACATTATAAACATTTTAAGAGAGAATGAAACACATTGAAGCGCTGAAATTTTGTCGGAAATGCACTGAAATTCGTAAGGAATTACGCTGAAGATGCGCTGGTAATTTGTATAAATAGAAGAAAAACTCTTAAAATTTTTTCTCAGAAATATGATGAAAATGCGTTGAATATATGCGAGAAATGCAATGAAACGCTTTAAAATTTTTTTAAGAAATGCACTTAGAAGAGTGCTGAAATTCATTTTAAAAACGTTGTGAAAATGCATCTTGAGCTGAATTTTTAAAGTTTCAGCTCTTTCAGATTTTTTTTACAATATAATGAGTTGAGTTGTTGCTGTCACCTGGTCCGGGTTTGAGTCTGTTAAGGTAGTACACAAATAAGGACATATCCCTATTTGTTGAAACTTACACGTTGTCTTTGGCTCGTCTCTTACTCCACCGTGTCTTCATTGAGGGTGTCCTTTGCAACCCACCTCCCCCTCCTCCTGCTCCTGCTAAGGGTCCTCCGGGTGAGCGTGGACTTTGTTGACCCTTGGAGGAGTTCAATCCACCTGTAAAGACAAAATGCACTGTCACTGTCTTACCAGTCTCTGTAAATTCGATTTGTGCATCTCTTTGTTAACGCTTTTTTTCACGTTTCGGATAGAGAGCGATCTTGCAATCTGACATTTTCAAAACCTGAGACCAAATGAAGGAACAAAAAATGTTTTCTCGCTTAAACTGCCGCCCGGGTCGAGTTGTCACCGCCATTCAACGCAAAATTATGTAAGATAAGTGGTGAATGCGGAAAATTTTGTAAGATAAGCGCTGAATGCGGTGAAATTACATAAATCAGGCGATGAATGCGGTGAAAAAACTTTTATCGCCTGGTAGCCGTGAAATTACATAATCTCACCGTTTAATTTAGCGGTGAAATTACATAAATTCACCGCTTTGAAAAAATTGGTCCCAATTATGTAAGATAAGCGGTGAATGCGTTGAAATTACATAAATTTACCGCTTAACTTAGTGGTGAACTTACATAAATTCACCGCTTAGAAAAAAGTGTTAAAATTGTGTGAAATCAGCAGTGAACGCAAAGAAATTACACAAATTCACGGCTTAGAAAACGCTTCGAATTGTCTTTTGATCAACGAAGTTAAGATACATTTATTAAAAGACGCACGGAAAATTCACCCAAGAATAATCAAACATCTTTTTGAAACCTTTTTAAGCGGTGAATTTATATAATTTCACCGCATTCACCACATTTCACCGCTAAAATTTGTAATTTCATCGCTCAAAATCTTACAAAAGTTCAACGCATATGTTTTACAAAAGGGAGAGTGACTTTGATTTAAATTCAAAACAAATATTCCACATGGTAGTGAGAAGTGGCAGAGTGGAAGAAGAAGTTGCTGACATGAAGGAGGTGAGAGGTTCGAATCCGTGCAAGGACGGTAACTTGTAATAAGAGGTGAAATGTGGTGATTTTTTGTAAGTTCACCACTAGAGTAAGCGGTGAACTTACATAATTTCACCGCATTTCACCGCAAAATTATGTACGAAATTTGCGGTGCAAAAACCAACTTTTCACCGTTTATCTTACATACTTTTCCGATTATTTCTCGACTCGGGCGCCGGGCTCTCATGGATGTCTTTATCAAACCAAATCGAGCATAACTGTTGGTGGTGAAAATTTTTGAGCAACTAAGAGAAACTAATGTTCCATTACAATAAATTCCAAGCATCTTGAGATCTGTCTTTTCAAAACCTATTACGAAGAGATTTCAAGTTTAATTAAATTAATATTTTATTCTAAAAATTTGATTTGAGACTATCTAATTGTGTGATGAAATAAAACTCTTTTTTATAACAGTTACATGTCCCTTTGTTATGCACTCTCTTTGCCACAGTATCCTATATCAGACATTGGGGATCTTTTCTGTTCTGCCCCCACCCTCTACCCTTATATGGCTCCTCTGTCCCCCCCTCCAAATAATGAGTCTCGTCTCTATCCGTGCAGGCATTCGAAAGTAATTCTTGGTCTTAGCAAGCCTCCTATCTATTTAGTAGATAACTGAGAAGAATTATAAATCAGTCTTCGTCAAAACTCAATTTAAAGAAAGTGGTCGATATTTTTAAAACTAAATGAGAGAAGATCGGTTTTTATCAAGAATACAAAATTATTCCTCATTTATATTTGTGTCCTCAGGGACAAAGAAGACATTATCTTTCGACGCCAAAAACCGTTTTACAACGGAAGGCGAGACCAATGGGTACTTAAATGAAGAAGCTTGCTGCAAAAAATTGCTTAGGAATGGATATTGCTTAGGCTGCAAAACTCACTAAAATTTTCGCTTTTGGTTTTTTTCATGCGGTGTTGCAATAATTAATTGTTGCAAAAACGAACATTCAATGGGACATTTGGCTGATGTATAACTTTCGAATTACACGCTAGCAGTGCTGACTAGGTAGGTAAGAAAACAGTGTGCAAGCTAAGTTGAGCGCATTGGTCGTATTGTTGAGATTGACTGAATCTTATTCTTCAAATAAAAAGCAATTTGGTGGCACACGACTAAAAACTAAAAACGTATTTTTGTGTTCTGTGCGTGACAGTTTTTTCAAAACTCTAGTAGCAAGCCTTGAAAAACTTGTAAACACCATAATCTGCTCCGACTGCTGGGCCGCTTATACAGCTCACAGAATCCATCCAATTCTCTTGATGCTGACGTTATTCGCTCAAAAAGTTTTGAAAATCCAGACACAGGGCGCATGCGAATTCAAGCCAAGATACAAAACTGTACTGAATGAATCAAGATATGGTCGGCAGATGTATGTGCGAGTTCATTTAAATAGATCATTTAAAAAAGAAAAGCTCGATTTGTTCGAAAGAATTCCAATGTGTCATACAATGATAGTGTATTGTCTAATTTGTGAGCTCAATTTACAGTTAAAACAATGCAGTGTTGTTGTCCGTTTTTTTGAACTTGGGGTTGCAAACAGACTTGAGGGGAGTGGGAAAACAAAAAAAGATCCGACACCACTTGAAAAGTGTCTTTGTTTCTTTTGTGTCTTGTTCACTTTGCTTAATTTTTCATATTTAATATCAATAGACCGAGGAAATTGTATTTTTTTCTTGAAGTTTTCTGTCTTATAAAGTCTCGGTCAGTAAATTATGAGACTGTTAAAAGGAAGTAAGAGAACAATCTAATATAAGTTGTACTTAAGATAGGCTTGTCTTAGCTTGATAAGAAGCTCTACTTGTCCAACATGTCCTACTCGGCAAGAGAGATGAAGCCCTGAGAAAGGACGAGAGAACGTGTTATAAGAGATACCCCAGTTTGATACCCGGGCCGAGGAATTTGGCCAAAATTATGTAAGATCAGCGGCAACTAGCGTTGACAAGTCGGAAAATTCACCGCAATTTTCTTACATAATTTTGCGTTGAATGCGTTGAATTTAAAGACAGAAATTCAACGCATTCAGCGCAAAATTATGTAAGAAATGGCGGTGAATTTTCCAACTTGTCAACGCTAGTTGCCGCTGATCTTACATATTTAGCGTTGAATTTAGCGTAGATCTTACATATTTAGCGTTGAATTTAGCGTAGATCTTACATATTTTGTGTTGATTTTAGCGTAGACCTTACATATTTTGCATTGAATTTAGCGTAGAACTTGCATATATTTCGTTGAATTTAGCCTAGATCTTACATATTTTTCGTTGAATTTAGCCGAGATCTTACATAATTTCAACGTATTCAACGCATTTATCATGTGAGAAGTACTGGGAAAAATTTAAATTTTTTTTAAGTTTTGAAAAAAATTGGAATTCCCAAAATGGTCTGAAATGGTTTTTGCACCGTAAGAGAGCAAATGGTTATTTTTTGCTGACTTCATTTTTCTCAATTGTGCAGTATATGGGTCGAAACAGTAAAAAAAATTAATTTTTCGAAAAAAAACTTGAAAAATTTGAAATCTTCAAATGGTCTGAATTGGATTTTGCACTATAAAAGAGGACTAAAAAAGATTTTTTCTGACTTCTTGTTACTCACCTTTGGAGTATCGGGTTCGAATTAGTGAAAAAATTAATTTTTCGAAAAAAAAACTTGAAAAAGTTTTGAAATCGTATAATGGTCTGAAACGGATTTTGCACTATAAAAGAGCACTAAAAAGTGATTTTTCTCACCTGTGCAGTATAGGGTCGAAACAGTTAAAAAATTAACTTTTCGAAAAATTAACTTTTTGGAACTCTCAATCGAATTTTGCACTATAAAAGAACATTAAAAATGATTTTTTCTCTGATTTCACGTTTCTCACCTTTGCAGTATAGGGGTCGAAACAGTGAAAATGATTTTTCGAAAAAAAACCTGGAAAAGTTCTGAAGTCGTAAAATGGTCTCAAATGGATTTTGAACTATAAAGAGCACTAAAAAGTGATTTTTTTGCTGACTTCGCTTTTCTCAGCTGTGAATTATCGGGGTCGAAACAGTGAAAAAATTGACCTTTTGAAAAAAAAATTTGAAAAACTTTTGAAATCATAAAGTGGTCTGAAATGGAATTCAAAAAATTCAACCTTAAATTTGTAAGATCTAAGCCAAAATTCTACGCAAAATATGTAAGATTGGTGTTGAAAGCGTTGAATTTATGTAAGATCTACGCTAAATACAACGCTAAAAATGTAAGATCTACGCTAAAATTCAACCCTAAATATGTAAGATTGGCGTTGAATGCGTTGAATTTTGTGTAAGATCTACGCTAAATACAACGCTAAAAATGTAAGATCTACGCTAAATACAACGCTAAAAATGTAAGATCTACGCTAAAATTCAACGCTAAATATGTAAGATTGGCGTTGAATGCGTTGAATTTATGTAAGATCTACGCTAAATTCAACGCTAAAAATGTAAGATCTACACTAAAATTCAACGCTAAATATGTAAGATCTACGCCAAAATTCAACGCAAAATTATGTAAGATTGGCGTTGAATGCGTTGAATTTATGTAAGATCTACGCTAAATTCAACGCTAAATATGTAAGATCTACGCCAAAATTCAACGCAGAATTATGTAAGATTGGCGTTGAATGCGTTGAATTGATGTAAGATCTACGCTAAATTCAACGCTAAATATGTAAGATCTACGCTAAATTTCAACGCTAAATATGTAAGATCTACGCCAAAATTCAACGCAAAATTATGTAAGATTGGCGTTGAATGCGTTGAATTTATGTAAGATCTACGCTCAAGCGTAGATCTTACATAAATTCAACGCATTCAATCTTACATAATTTTGCGTTTTTTAGCGTTGACACCTCGGCCCGGGTAACATAAGATCAGTTAATGTTAGTTGCTGTACTTGTTAGCTCACGAGGCTTGCAAGTACGAGATGCTGGTTTGAATCCAGTACTGATTCATTTTCACAGTAGTTGTGCCTGCTTGACCCCCTGCTAACACTGGTAACGGCCAATTAAGACAAATGGTACACATTGTTCTATAATATGAGCACTACCACGAGCTGATTGGAGCTCGAAAATGGTATGTTCAATAGGATGAAGGACTATAATGAATGAATCCAGTTTTTATCAAATCCTTGTCAATATTTAGCACCTGTTTCTGAGTCGGCAGGAAGACCCAAAAAAGCAGAGAGGCTCTCACACATCATCTCCAGTCTGTCCAGTCTCTGACTTGTCCCCTCTGATGTACCACCGCCTCCTCCTTCTCCTGGCTTACTTTGAGTAGCCGGCCCACCAGTTGTTCCAACTGGCGGCACTGAGGTTGACTGGGTTACCATAGCACCTAGTCACATGAATAATCTTATTATTAACGAGAAACTGTCAGAGCCTTTTTATTCCAATTCGAAAAAATCTAACATTTGACTCAAAGAAAAATTGGTTTCCCAAGTATTTGATAAATATATGTGTTACGAATTCCCAGTTGTTTCTCTTGCGTAATAAGGCGCGGTGTGAAAACTAAAATAAAATTTTTCGTGCGTTGAAACATAAAATGATGATCACCAAAATTCAAGTGAAAACAAAAAAAATTCACTAAAAGGGTGGACATACGAGCTCTTGTGTTAAAAATTTGGTAGAATTACTTCATCTCATCTTCAATTTCTCAAACTGCGCTAATTGTAATACTGCCATTTTATTAGTTTGAAGTTTATCCGAAAAAAATATCAATCATGCTGTTAATGAGGGTTGTTTTAAAAAAGATCAACAAACGTCGAACAATGCAATCATTTTTACAAGATTTTTCCCCCAAAATTAACCAACAAAATGAGCTGCCTAACCTGATTATCTAATTATAGTAACCACCTGCATTTAAATGTTGTCTACAGCATGTTTAGAGCGAGCATAAAATCTTTCTGAATTTAAACCAGTTTGACTTGATATAAGTACAATCGTTAATGTCATAAATGCGCTTTAAATTAACACCTGGTGTGATTCTTAATTAGCAATTGGATAAATTCAATTAGTAAATACCAAAAAAGATCAAAAGACGAATATAATGAAGTGCTGACCTTTGCACTGCATAATAAATCAAAAAAAAAATTCAAAAAGTTCATTTTATTTCTATTATAAACTGTTAAACTTCCAGGAATAGTCCCAGAGCAGATAGAAAAAACTTAAAGGAAAAAACAATCCCTAAAAAATAATGCTTCAGTCATTGCATCATTTTTGCTATTTTAGTCATTGCATCATTTTTGCTATTTTAAGTAAGTTTAAGTAAGTTTTACGGAAAAAATCGAGTTTAAGTAAGTTTTACTGAAAAAATCGAGTTTTGGACAAATTATTTTTGAATCAGATTGATTTTCGAATTTGGAGAAGGATGAACTTGATGAAAGACATTTTTGCATGCTTTATAAGCTTTAGTTTTTGCACGGGTTTGTGGTCATATTATAATAGCGAGCGGGAAAAAACTGTAATGTTGACCATGCGTTTATAGCAAATGCTTCTAAATTACTGTAACGGTAATCGATATAAACAAAGAGCATTGTCTTTTGCATTTCGTTTCCAGTTAATGCTAATGACGGTTAAAATTTAGGGTCTTCTGAGATGGATTCTAAGTTCAGTAAACTTTTACTCACTTCATAGCGAAAATAGTTTGCTGTTAATCAAAGTAGATGTCTTTCAACAATTTTTTGGCTGTCTTGACACATAATTTTGTCACCCAGGTCAGTTTGCTAAAATCAGATATTATAAGAGGCGTGCTTCAAAACAATGCTAATATCCTCCCGGGATGCTCATCATACAAAAATTGTAGTGGTCTTGCTAATTCATATATGATTCTTTGTAATCATACTAGGTCATATATGATTTATATGAACTCTAAAAGGATCATATATGTTTTCCTAGAAATAATAAATAGATCATACAAAAAATTTCAAAGCCTAAAAACTGAATAATTTTCATTTTCTGTTGAAGTTGATGACAGTCCTTGGAAATCACACAAGGTCAGGTCAGATATGAAACAGAAGACGATGACTGGTGCCACAAATTCTCGTATAATGTAGTCAGAGGACATATTAAATTATTTTATCGAATATGCAATCCACTTTTGATTCTAGTCCACTGAAATAATAACTTTGCAATTGAAAAAAAATTGTGATCATATAAAAAAATATTAAAATATTTTTAATTGAGCAATTATAGGTATTAACTGGTTTCAGAGAATATCAAAACTTAACTTATCTATTTGGACTTACTCTTTATTTAGCGAATAACTTTGCAAATGATGTTGTATGTAAGAGTCTTTTGGCGGATCAAAAAGTGATGCCGCGGAATCACATAGTCACATAGGTGATGCCCTATCGATATAAAATTAAAAAATCATAAATGGCAAAAAGATTTATGAAAAAGAAATGTATGAGTCTTGGTAATCATACTAGGATCATATCTGATTGTTTGATAATATATAAGGGAAATGTGTGATTTCTTAGTAGTCATACAAGGACCTTAAAAGGACCTTACAAGGACCTTACGTTATGATTTTGTATGACATCATATAGAATCCTTGTATGACTTCTAAGATGTAGAGACCCTAGATACTCTTTATGACCAGCTTTCGTGGAAAATGGCACTAAAGCAATACATTATTTCGCAAATTATCGTAAATCGACATGTTCACCACATAATCAACTGCACCAAAAAAAACGTTTTTGCTATGGCAACGTGAACGTGTGCTGAAAACTACAAGTTTCGAGACTTAGTTTGAGTGAAAAAAAAATTTTGGTAATGAAGTGAGTGAAAATTTACTCTATATGGATTATAAGGTATTTTGTGCAACAGTTGGATTCTACAGAATATACTGATTTAGCGAATTACACAGTTTTTTTTCAAAAATTTTCGGTAATTTTGAATATTGTTACTGAAATTAACGATTGAACGTAAATACTTCTTTTAGATAATTTATATGATATTGTATTGTTTGTAAATCTTGGTTATAGTTCGCATATTGAGGAGATTACATTCTTTGAAGGTTTGATGTTCAAAAAATTTTGAGACTAATTTGGCATAACAACATGCATTTCTGTAGAAGCAATTTGTTTAGTCTTTATAAAATATTATAATACCTCTTTTTACTGAGCGGAATCAAGATGTGGAGAAAAGGTCTAAAGTTGATTCAAACCTTGTTCTTCTCATCGCTTCTCAAAAACATGTTTTATTCAATTGAAAGTTGTTAAGACGAACGGTAGCACTGTATTGCCAATGTAGATTGGAGTCAGCATAAAGTTGCTGAAAATGGCAACAATGTCAGAAAAATGCTGCAAAATTTCTTTTTGGTGCAAGCTCTGCGTACATAAGCAGGCTGCTCCATCAACTACAATGGTTAACCAGGTTGAAATGTGCGTTAATGATCATACAATTAAAAACGCACGGGGGGGGGGGGTGAAGTGCGTTTTTATTACATGGTCGTGCAACCCAATAAAGTCTTCCTCTTCGGTCTGCGGCCTGGCTAAAGTCTGCCTAAAGTCTGATCATTAACGAATCAAAACTTTTTCATTAACAAGTTAGAAACTTTTTCATAAACAAATTAAAAACTTTTCATTAACAAGTTAAAAACTTTTCATTAACGAGTCAAAAACTTTTCCTCAAAGAGTCAAAAACTTTTTATTAAAGAGTCAAAAACGTTTCATTAGCGAGTCATAAAGTTTTCATTAACGAGAACTACCTGAATCAATCGATAAACAGTTTTTGATTGCATATTATTGTTTTCGATGCACCGCGTTGACCACAAGCGCACAACTCCAATCTATCCACTGGAAATGTTTTAGAAAAATGATAAGACGAAGTCATTGAAAAGTCGATCGTTTCTTCGTCTACCAAAATTCCAGAATGAGATTGTCCTACGATCCTTTAGTTAACAGGGAGCTAGAAATTGAAATGCTTTATCGGAGTATCTAAAGATATGAGCTGCAGTGCCATATACACCAGTGCATCAACACCAGTTTTCGGTGAAAAAAAAACTGGCCGAACAAATCTTCATCGTCATTATCTGCAGGAGCGAGCACTTTACTTATTTTGGCTACAGCGCTAACTTATCGAACTTTGCGACAAAGGACAAGAAATCGTTCAATAATCAATTAAACTAATGAGTTCTTCTTCGCCATATACCAAAAGTTACTTGTATTATATTACGCTTTGAGGAATTAAGTGGTAAAATGTACCTAATTATCCGCTTTATTTTTTGGAAGTGATGTATCATATCGCACAAGATGAACACTTTTAATTACCAATTCGAAATTATTGAGCCTAAAAGTTTATGCAGCATATAACCTTCTATGTATCCTTTTTAAATGAATTTATGTTTCCTATTAGTGCTTTATTTCCATCTCCTTCACCGGTACTTTTGTTACGATAGAAAAGAAAGTGAGGAAAAATCTCATTGACTGGCAGTTATTGTTTTTTGACGGTCTGAGTTGCAAGGGTCCATTTTCTACAGTGAACCAGGAGAATTACTTTAATTAATATGTCTTAATAATTGAGCATCTTCAGGTCAGGATAAAAAGGAGGAGCCGCAGGTTGATTGACAGTGAAAAATATAAGATAACGACCCAAAAGTTTGAAATGGACCCCAGAACTTATTTGGCAAATTTGGCAAATTTGGCAAATTAACAGAACAATGGGATTCTCCGCGTCGTTTTAATTTGAACCATGACAGTTTTTTTCAAATGATAACAGTCAGTCTTTTCGTGATATAGTTTTTTTAAAAATGGTTTCGTAGAGAAGCGTTTTTGGAAACAGCATCGCGAAAATATTTTCAGCCAAATGTATAGATGTTTCAGATATTTAGACAAATTGTGAAAATTATCAAATAATGATTATATTTAAATTTTATATGTAAAATATATTCACCTGAAGGATGTTTAGTTGAGTTTGAGTCTCTTCTTCCATTTGTGAACAAATTCTTCCCGGCCGCTAGACTCTTAATAAGTGAAGAACCCTTTTGACTTTTGCTGCCCATTTTGGGACTGGAAGAGACAAGGTTTGAGCCCCCAGACTGAAACTTGTTGTTAGTGGAGGCGGGAGGTTGTTTGGTTAGAAAGGGTTGACGTTCCGACTGGTTGTCGTCTGTGAAGTCAAATTGGGTGGGGCTGGTACTGTTTGTAACCAATCCCGCGTGGGTGATCTTCTAGGTGTTGTAGTTTGATTGGAGGGCTGGTAGGTAAAGTACCCTGTAATTTTGTTATGGTCAGTGTATGAAAGATTATTATTACTAGTGCTCACGTACTTAGTATACATAAAAGGCTGATTATTGTGACAAACACTATGACATCTCCAGTTACGAAGCAGCTTGGAAATTGAATTATGAGTATTCATAACTTCTGTTAAACTACTGGAAAACGTAAGCAATTTATGTATATCTGAGAGTGACTTCATCTCACGCTCTCTCGATCATTTCAAAGTTTCCAGACATATCGGTTTCAATAGTTCAAAATTTGAAGCATTAATTTTGAACCCCGGCTATACAGAAACCCTAGTTTGAGATCAGCCCTAATACTGACTTATGAAAAAAAAACCGTTCATCCCATTTTAAAGACAGCACAAAATCTTGTTTTACATAAACTGCTTTTGTGTGTCGTTCAAACGCTAGAAATTATATTCACAGAAAAATTGAACAATCGTTGCTAGAAACAGATCGCTGGAGCAGATTGAAGCTTTCAATAGATTCTTTTTATTGTTCTGACGCTCTAAAAATT
>NW_027451011.1:0-33804 GCF_964194025.1 Convolutriloba macropyga
ATAAACAAATATCTCAAGCATTAAAAAACATCAGGAAATGGATATCCTGATATCAAACCCCCCGCCAAAAAAGTGCCTAAAAATAAAAACAACCTTTAATTTAATAATGAACATTGGACTTCCCAGAGACAAAAATTTTATGGGAGCAAAACCCAGTTGAAGAACGCAAAACGCAATTACCGAAAGGAAGCAGACTTGGATGGTTGATATCAGCAGTTATACAAGCTCTAATTACCCCGCAAAAGCGCCGAAAAAACATTCAGATCAGGGTTTCTGGTGCAACAGCAAAAATTGGCAAAAAATAAAACAGGTTAGCAAAAACACGGAATAATTAATGAAACATTTAAAAAGGGCCAGGTTTTACAATTGGACAACGGTAATAACCAATTGAAATATCGTAAAACAACGGTAATAACCAACGGTAATAACAACGGTAATAACCAATTGAAAATATCGTAAAAATTTAAAACCAATCTCAAATCTATCAAGAAAACAATGAAACTGTGGAAAGCAGAACTCCATATTAACCAGTTCTCTACAACAGAAAACTTGAATGGACCTAACAAAGAAGTTTTATTTTTTAAACGCAAGATAAGGAATTCACCATAAACGATCAAACAGACTAAACTAAACCAAAAACTCATTGAGAGGCATTGCAAACTAACTATTAAAGCAGTTCAGATACATTATGAACTATAAGATATCGGTCCGGTTACCGACACACGTTCAAATGTTGATGGTGAAAGTTGTCAGTGAAAAACGCTCCGAAATAGTTTGGTCAATTTTTACAAAAATCTAAACTACCAAGAAGAAGAAAAAAAAAGTTCTTATGGTGCAGTCTCCTTGAGAGGCATTAAGCGTTCTCTTCCAATTTCAATTGAGAAACGGTTAAACTTGGCAAAAAATTTCTCAACAGAAGAAATATGACTCATCTGGTGACGAAAAGTTCCAAGTTGAACACTATCCACTTTAAAACCTTCTGATGTTGAAGACGCCACTTACTTGGAATATATTCTGTCGAATAGAGCTCCAGATTTATAAAAATTAATGGTTTTTACACGGCAGTTAAAAAACTAAGCAAACTAAGCTCCACATCGACGTGAAGACGTGAAGTACGAACCGCATTAGGTTAATAACTGTTTTTTTCACCTGGTTTGATTGATCTTATTCAATCCAAATTCTGCTAATCTTAAATTTGAAACCAAAGAAGAAAAATTGGTTCAATTTCGTTAAGAAATTTCAAACTTCTGACAGAATATTTTATGGAAATATATCATGGATTGAAATTGATACAATAAAGAATTTTTGAGTCCCAAACGAAGCGAATAATTGTACTTTTACCTTGCATTGGTATGGTATTTATATCTGTTTTTGGAATTCAGTGTTCCTTCTTAAATAAAATCACTACAACAGTTTTTTCAGGTCACGCTTAGACAACAACAGAAGTGGACAAAAAACATTTAAAACCAGCGAAATTCTCCCCGAAAAACACTTGAATAGGAATGAAAGTAAAATAATTCTCGGCATTAAAAACCATTTGGGAAAATATACCTAACAGTTTAAGCATTACTGAGTTAAACGATTAACTTAGACTGTCACTCAAAAATTCTGCGCCAAAAGGTTTATTGAAAATCGTAACACAGAACGTCTAAAGATATTAAGAGAGAAACATAAAACAAAACATCTCATTACGACGTCAAAAAGAAACCAAGTTTATCGTTTGGGGCGAGCAGAAACTCTCAGGCAGATAGAATAAAAAATCACAAAACCAAAGGCTCTAATTAGCAATATAAACACGCACATACCAATCAAAATCTATGATAGCCTGCTAATGATTTTGGACAAACGGTTAATAAGATTTTAACATCAATTGCGGCGATACAATCATTTTCTAGCAAAGTCACAAAGAGCCCGAGAAAGAATGAGAAGTTTCGCCGCAAGTCCTTACAATTTTTTTTATTAGATTACGTGCAAAAGATTTAAAAATCAACAACTTTGTTATCAACATCAAAGGATAGCAAAGCCAAGAAAAGCGCGAGTCAAACAGTCACACGCTTTTTCGATCAACATGGAGCCCATAAGTCTACATGTAGCCCTCAAGAAACTGAGAGCAAAGATTGATTTCTGTGTTTGCCAAAAATGGGATCAAGAAAATAAACATTTACATAATTATTTTTGTCTCAAAACATCAGCTAACTGCTCATATCCAAACAAGATAACTTTAACTTAATGCAATATTAGAAACTCAAATTGACCAAGAAATGCCAGGTAAGGAAGTTAGAGCTAGGATACAAATTAGAGAAAAAACTCAACACTGTGACTATCGTATTTAAATCTCACTCACAAATTGCAGTACCTCTTATCCTCCAGTCAATTATACCATATGTATATACACCTAGAAGATATGCTTGTTATAAAGTCAAAAAACCAGATGTGATAAAAAAATAGCGCTAACCTTGAAAATATCCGGAAAGAACAGGAACGGATACTGAAGAAAAAAAAACAAAAACAGCAAAATTCTAAAGGAAAAGGTGATCTGGATGCCAAATCTGAAATAAAAATTCGTTTTGACTACACAGTCACACGACCAGGTGAGGCCGAAACAATAAAAGTAGTTTAATTTTTTGAGCACAAGAATATAAAAGTTTCTATCCAGACATGGGACCTTTCCTTTTGAAAATTTCTCAAGGGAAAACGGAACGTTGCAGGATTTCTTGAGGAAAAATTAGAGATTATGAAATGGCCAGAATCAAAAGAGAGTCTGAAAAAGAATCGGAAAACCTAGCTGTCGTATATGGACGCGTTGGCGAGCTTTAAAGAAGTTATTGTACATTGAGGCCCCAGTCGAAAAATGTTTTTCGATTGGTGGGGGGGGGGGGGGTGGGGGGGTAGCCGTTATAGTGATTTTAATCGTCCGATACAAGAAACAGACGTGAACCCACAACAAGCCAACGGAACTAACAGCTCCTACAAGTAAATTACTTGGAACCCGAATTCATGACAAAGTATAATAGAGAACCTAAACAAATGACTTGCACTTGAAAACGTTTAGCGGAGAGATTTATAATCTACAATATAGAGTACGAAAATAAGTATAGTTATTTGGATATTCCTGCCAGTTTTAGTGAAAAAATACCGCAAAAAGGACTACTGAACCGAATGCAATCAAAGAATAAGAAATTTTTCAAACTGATTTCTGATGTTTTAGCCAACAGACGCACACATACACACCCCAGTTTACGAAAAACACCAAGAGAAGTCTAGAAGTCAATTAAAGAAAAAAACATTCTTTCTAGTATCAGCCTTAGACTTCGAACTCTCGGGGGAATTGAGAATCTACGGAAAATAACGTTTTGAATATCCAACTGCGAAACCAATATTTGAGGTGCCCTTCATAAGCAATATTTGTACTATTACTTTTGAAAAAGAAAAAGATAAACAACTTAGATAGTAAGATTATTCGGGTCTTTCCCATTATATCCCCCCCACGAAAATATAGACCCTCAATATCGTATGTTAGCCATAGTAGGGGGGGGGGGGGGTATAGGTTATCTGACCGTTAAGCTGGAGGGGGGGGGCAATAATGGAAAAGACCCGATTATTCTTCAAGAAATATGCAATAAAAATTGCGAGACTAAACCCACTTTCAAGTCTATTTGTTTATCTAACCTCAAAAGTGAATTAGCACTACTAACCAGAACAATTTTACAATTTCACAATTTTAGAAACAAAAATATTACGAAAAACTGAAAAAGAACAATAAAAACAAAAAAAAATCATCACTCGTGCAAAAAAGGAGGTCAGTTGAAAGAAATCTAATCCAAAAGAGAGCCCCCACTAAATTAATTTTTTACGATCTATCGAATCTAACCCGATTAGATGTAGGGTACCAATCATCATATGATAAGGATAAAGTCAAATTGTTGAGCCTCAAAAACGAAGATTGGAAATCCAGTTATTTCCAGAAAAAAAACCCGTGAAGAAAAGACAATAAGGAAAACAGAATTCGCATTTGTAATTTGACTAGGGCTCCACACATATACTTTTGAAAAAAAAAATAATAACGATTGCTCAAAAAAGCTGGTATCCAGCAAAAATCTCGGTCAAATCTAACCGTGAAACATCCCTGAATGATCAGGTAGTCCGAGTCATAAACAACATCAAAAGGAAGTTTTGAACAACATAAACAAAGTCCGCTTTCAGCATTGGGAATAGTATCCTAAATGCGACTCAACAAACAGCCGAATGCATCGCGCAACGCACGCAATTACAGAACGCACGAGAAAGAAGAACGACTATTAAACAGAGACCGGATTTGGTTTCTCTTTCTAAAGTTGGGACCGCTCAGTTAGTTAGATGCTGGCTGAGATTATTATTAACACGGTTACTTCTAATCATATTAGAAAATTAAAATAAACGCGGAATAATTACTAACATAGGGGCGGCGATCTCGCCATCATTAAAATGGTTATTATCTTTACGAGCCGAAACTCACTTGGTTATAGAGGGCAACTATTTATATTGGAAAATCTATAAACTATATAGGAAAAAAATTCATTTCTGGAAAAATATTCAATACGGTCTCTAATTCTCCTGACTCTAACTGTGCAATTTCGAAACTGTTTTTCTGTTGTCACTTTTATCTCTCAAGTTGTTCCCAATTTTACTATTCAAGGTTTTGTGTGTTATTCTATCCTGAAATGTTATTTGACGACGAACGTAAGACGAATTTTGTCAGAAAAGCACGAGATATTTTTGCCCCTTTTTCTTTTATTTTCAGCTGAAAAAATTGAAATTCGATTGCAGTTTCTGTTTTAACTTTAAAAAAATCCTCAAAAATAAAAATTTTGTTACTTGGTTTCACCGAGTGCGCGTCTCCAGTGAACTTATGCAAACAGATGCTGATAACTTGTCAACGATGCTCACTCCAATGCCATTTTTTGCAAGAAACTGTTATTGCGAGGCGGTTCTGGTCAAAATCTAGTCTAACAGAAACGCTATCATCGACCAAAATTGTCCGTTTAATGACTTTGCTCGACAGGAATGGGCTAGGAGAAAACTTTTTTACATTGGCAAAAAATTCGACTGTATGTAGTCACAAAAAGATCGACTTAGACAGTGTATTGAACAAAAAAGCATATCTAGATAAAAGATTGACAATTGAACAAAATCACGACCAGGTATTGACCTGAAAATTGAAAACCTATCAGAGTCCGGATAAGTATCTTCGTCTTTTGATGCCCGGTCTCTGCTCGGGCTTTTTTTTTAAAGAGAGCGCGAAGTGTTTCATTATTGCGTATCAAATACTACAGCATTTCTTTGAAACTCTTTTGCAAGTGTTTGCGGTTTTGATGATTTGTCTCTCTTTTCATTCCCAGAAAACATATTTTATCTCTACTTTTGCTTATTGTCTTTTTAAGCAAATCAACGGATTTTTCTGAGAATATTGTTTAGTTTCGAGACAACTTCCAAGTTCTAGAAGTTAACTTCAATACAAAGTGCTGTTGAGTAAAAACTTTTGCTTCATTCAAGATTTAAATAAACATCTCTTGGTGTTGATTTTTGTGAAAACGTTTTAAATTTTTATAAACCTAATGGTGATTTAGAAAATTATTTCGAGCACATCTTCTTGGCTCATCTTGTTCAGAAACAACTGCGGCGAAATTGAAAGTCCATTAGAAGTTTTATCAACTTTATAAAATTGACGATTTGTTTAAAAAAGACAACAACTTTAATAAAAACTCAAGAAAAAAACAAAATTTAGAAAAATTTTCAGAGCAAAAATAAAAAACTTCCGAAAGATTTTTTAAGTTTAATAAAAACGTTTTAAAAATTATATCTAAAAATCTCAAAACCAAAATGAATTCAAAATTTTTTCCGACAGCTTATTAACTACTTTACATCACGTAGCTGTGAATTTTGTTCCGGTAAAAACACTTGAAAAGACCCTTCATAGATTTATGAAAACATTTTTGTTTAATGCATAGACTTTTGAAAAAATCCTGTTTCTAACTAAAAAAGTAGCCTGTAGTCGACTATTATTTTTCGATTATAATACCCTATAATCGAAAGTAACAGCCTATAATCTTCTTCCTGAATCAAAAACATCTGTAGATTTTCTCCTCATTATTTGATAACGTACCCATTTTTCTGTCATTTTGGTGAAAATTCGTAATACCTATCAAGAGTGCCACATTGAAAACTGCTGAAAAGGTTGTCATAAATTACATCTAGTTGATCACGAAACAAAGTAGAAGGGTGGTTTCTAAAGTTCTTTTTCTAGGTTAAAAGGAATTTAACGCCATTCTTGTTTAAATTCGGATATCTCTTGACTGGTTATGTCAACAATCGGAAAATCATGCTTTCCAAGCAGCTGCCAGCATTTTTTCGGAAAAAATGTATATCTTGAAGACTTGCGCGTATTTGTTTTAATTTGATTTCATCGTTTTGGTCTCTTTGATAGGTGGTTGCAAGATTTTAAAATGAGGCCATCAAGAATCATTTCCTTGTTCCATTGGATTGCTTATGAGTTTTAAGGCTTCGATTAATTGTATTTGTGTGAAGTTTGAGTTTTGCTAGTTTTTTTCTCATTGTAGTCTTTTATTTTTTTCCCGGTACTTACATGTTTCACGGGAGACAAAACAAAAAAAACTAAAACCTCGAGGTGTTTTCCTTTTGTAGCAAAAATTGAACAAAATCACGACCAGGTATTGACCTGAAAATTGAAAACCTATCAGAGTCGGGATAAGTATCTTCGTCTTTTGATGCCCGGTCTCTGCTCGGGCTTTTTTTGTAAAGAGAGCGCGAAGTGTTTCATTATTGCGTATCAAATACTACAGCATTTCTTTGAAACTCTTTTGCAAGTGTTTGCGGTTTTGAAGATTTTTCTCTCTTTTCATTCCCAGAAAACATATTTTATCTCTACTTTTGCTTATTGTCTTTTTAAGAAAATCAACGGATTTTTCTGAAAATATTGTTTAGTTTCGAGACAACTTCCAAGTTCTAGAAGTTAACTTCAATACAAAGTGCTGTTGAGTAAAAACTTTTGCTTCATTCAAGATTTAAATAAACATCTCTTGGTGTTGATTTTTGTGAAAACGTTTTAAATTTTTATAAACCTAATGGTGATTTAGAAAATTATTTCGAGCACATCTTCTTGGCTCATCTTGTTCAGGAACAACTGCGGCGAAATTGAAAGTCCATTAGAAGTTTTATCAACTTTATAAAATCGACGATTTGTTTAAAAAAGACAACAACTTTAATAAAAACTCAAGAAAAAAACAAAATTTAGAAAAATTTTCAGAGCAAAAAAACTTCCGAAAGATTTTTTAAGTTTAATAAAAACGTTTTAAAAATTATATCTAAAAGTCTCAAAACCAATATGAATTGAAAATTTTTTCCGACAGCTTATTAACTACTTTACATCACGTAGCTGTGAATTTTGTTCCGGTAAAAACACTTGAAAAGACCCTTCAGAGATTTATGAAAACATTTTTGTTTAATGCATAGACTTTTGAAAAAATCCTGTTTCTAACTAAAAAAGTAGCCTGTAGTCGACTATTATTTTTCGACTATAATAACCTATAATCGAAAGTAATAGCCTATAATCTTCTTCCTGAATCAAAAACATCTGTAGATTTTCTCCTCCTTATTTGATAACGTACCCATTTTTCTGTCATTTTGGTGAAAATTCATAATACCTATCAAGAGTGCCACATTGAAAACTGCTGAAAAGGTTGGCATAAATTACATCTAGTTGATCACGAAACAAAGTAGAAGGGTGGTTTCTAAAGTTCTTTTTCTATGTTAAAAGGAATTTAACGCCATTCTTGTTTAAATTCGGATATCTCTTGACTGGTTATGTCAACAATCGGAAAATCATGCTTTCCAAGCAGCTGCCAGCATTTTTTCGGAAAAAATGTATATCTTGAAGACTTGCGCGTATTTGTTTTAATTTGATTTCATCGTTTTGGTCTCTTTGATAGGTGGTTGCAAGATTTTAAAATGAGGCCATCAAGAATCATTTGCTTGTTCCATTGGATTGCTTATGAGTTTTAAGGCTTCGATTAATTGTATTTGTGTGAAGTTTGAGTTTTGCTAGTTTTTTCTCATTGTAGTCTTTTCTTTTTACGCGGTACTTACATGTTTCACGGGAGACAAAACAAAAAAAAACTAAAACCTCGAGGTGTTTTCATTTTGTAGCAAAAATTTTTTTATGAAGTTGTTTTATAAGAAGATATATCGCGGTTTTTTACGTTTAATTTATTATGTTTAGTACTCTCAGAGTTGTTTAGTACTTTCAGAGATGTTTAGTAATTTAGCTCACTGTTTTTAGAATTAAAACCCTGCATGTTTGCCTTGTTGTTGTACTTTTTTCGGACTTGTTATTTTTTCTGTCGACCACAAGCAAACAAAATTTGTGTGAGTTCTTATTTCTATATTTTTTCCGCAATTATTGCAAATTCACTCAAAGTTATATGCTCTCATCTTCAATAAAAACTGTTTTTATGCTAAGAATATTGTTATACAAGTAACTATTCTAACCAAACCATTGTATTCTAGATCAGGACTTGTATTTTAAACTCGTCTCCTAATTCAGTGTCTCATTCAATTTTTGTAAACAGCATCTCATCAATCTCAAGTTTTTGTTCTTCTTCGTTTCTTCATGTAAGATTTTACCGCTGAGCTTAAGATGGATTCTGCATGAGGTCAATTGTTAACAGTTTTATGGGAGTTGATATTTTAATTGTTTAGTAAAAACTGAGCAACCTAGTAAAAAATATTTTGCCCTCATATTAAATCTGAAAATGCCACGACAGTTAAAAAAGAGGTCGGTTACGCTACATTGTTTAATCAAGGATCTCGTAGGACGTTAAAATTTTAGCTTTGTTTTTTTTTATATAGCAGAAACTTTACTAAGAATTTCAATGTTTTTTAATTTGCGAAATATGGCTTTCATTTAACAATTGTTTTGGCTTGACTTTTTTTGTTGGCTTGTTTCCGTGTCTTCGAGAAATTTTCCTTTCCACCATCATATTTTTAAAAAATTCCTCACTGGTAAGCACGACCAAAAACAAATTTTTTGAGAACTCATCAATTAGCAGTGAAAATTCAGTAGTCTGTTTCTAACCTGAACATGCAAATGTAAAAAAAACCTTAAGGGCTCTTAAAAATATCTCAACATACCAAAGTTTTTCTTATGTTTGAAAAACCACGGTTTGTGTACTCGGGAACGCATTAAGGACCTCAAATTGCAAAATTTTGATGAATGCTAAACTGATTTAGACGTCCAATTCAGTTACACGATCATCGAAATATTGCATGTTCTGGTCCTTGATGCGTTCCCGAGTCCATAAATCGGGGTTTTGTAAACGCAAGGAAATCTTCGGTGTATTTGGATATATTTATACAAAAACAGAGCCTTTTCGGTTTTTCTTTTTTTAACAATAGCATGTTTAGGTGTGAAACGTACAAAATGGTCGGTATAATTGGTTTGCTAATGTTAAACTTAGGAAACTGTCGGTTCAATTGGCTTCGATCAACATGAAATCTTGAAAAAAATATTCTGTTTTTGGTATATTACTGAATCTCCATAAAAGTCCAGCAACTCTGAATTATTTATCTTGAAAAAATCGAAAAGTTTCATATTTGTTCACCCAGTTTTTTCATTGCGCTAAACAAAATAAAGTTCATTGGGGTTCGGTATACCCTCTTACCTGAGCCAACTCCGAGTAGTCTTAGATCGGACATAATCAATTCACAGTTTTTGAGGCGTGAGTTGTGATTGTAAGCCTTGCACCACCCCCCTCTCAGACACAAGAGACCACACCTCCTCCCACTCCCCACATTCTCATGTACACTCCCAACCAGGTCCACCATCTCTCTTCTGTCTAGCCAAGGAACCACTTCAAATTGCACAAGTGCATTCAGCCTGAGAATTAGATATATGCCAGTTTATTTTAACCGATCATATCTTATTAAAAAAACACTTAGTGCAGAATTTATCGATTTTTGGGGTATAAATTGTCCGTATGCCGGTATGGTTGTCATATTGTTATACTTACTAATTTCGATGAGCGCATCAAAATAAGCTTAGTTGACAATTAAGACCGATTTGACACATTTTAAAGGCGAGTAATTTTATCTTGACTAGTAATTTTTTTCAATCTCGCTTTTAAATTCGCGTCAATAATCTTCTGTTGCCTCTTCGGCTATTTTCTTTTATTGCCTCCCCCCCCCCCCCCACCACCAGCCGCCAGCCATCTATAGACAATCTGTTTGC
This sequence comes from Convolutriloba macropyga, assembly GCF_964194025.1. NCBI lineage: Eukaryota > Metazoa > Xenacoelomorpha > Acoela > Convolutidae > Convolutriloba > Convolutriloba macropyga. The sequence goes on from NW_027451011.1 coordinate 10,283, forward strand.
TGCACTCCCACAAAATTCAACTTTTGGTACTATTATCGATACTTGTTTTCATAACCGTAATATTTCGTCATCAGAGCTAATTTGAAGTCATTTTTGATCTCGATTACTTTAAAAAAAAGTCTTCTGGGAAAAAGATAAAGATCGAATTGATACACGCGCATTATTCAACTGACGTTTACATTATATGCAAATTGGGATAATTTCCGTTTGTGCCCCCCCCCCCCCCCCCCCCAGTTTAGTGGGTGCATATTGTTTGCACCCCCCGACGCACGTGCCCAATTTTCATGATGGTTTACTATGATTGCTGTATAATTGGGGTGGGAGGGGGGGGGGGGGGGGCGCTAACGTACTGTAAAAGCGGTTTGTATTTAATTGGCTATGTGAGTTTATGAAATCGAAACTATGTGATATTATATTTATAGGGGGGGGGGGGGGGGGGGGGTGCAAACCGACCGAAAAGAGCCACCTGTTCCAATTCTAATGTCACAGAACCATTTCACAGTGAATGGTTAGAGACCATATCTTGTCACCCCGCAAGATAGCAGTCAGCTATGCATACAGGTTTAATCATAAATGAACGGATAATTTAAACTCAAGTTCGGTTATGAAAGCTTCATATCAGGTACCCCCACGACACGCTGAGGAATGACCGTCCTGCAAATCATGGCCAAATGATTGAAATACCAGTGCTAATAGCACTATTCATATAAAAGTTCAACATCAGCGAGAAATTTTCCGGCCTCCAAAATAACCCAGGCACACATTTTATAGTAACATGGGCTGGCTCAGCGGAAAATTAGAGTTAAAAGAAACAGTCAGAGAAGTATATTAAAAGGTGGTACAACGTAGTCTGAGGCTCCTTGAATGCAGTATCAGTTGTAGGCTTTTTTTGCCCCTATAATCATTTATTCAACTTTTATGTTCTCAATTATTGCAAAAAAAACTATTGCGTTTCGAAAAACAATTGGACGAGTTTTGTTGAAAATAATTTTAGCCTAACTTTCAAAAAAAAAAAATACTTATATTTTTTGCTTCTAATGTCAAAACATTTCAGCCCTGAACCAGTACTTTTCGTGAGCGAAAGATTAATTCTGTTCTTCAAAAAAGCATCTCAAGTTTTTTTTATCGAGCTTAATTGAGGGCATAGTTTGCAAAAATTATCGAGTAGAGTCTCAAAATTACTCATGTGCCAAAGATAGTTCTGAACAGCATCATGTCATACTTTTATTGCTTACTATTGCTTTTTAACTACCATAGTTGTATAAACTCTCAAAAACATTAGGTTGCAGGTAAATACCACAAAGCGCATTTAGTTTAGTGGTAACCAATGTCTACGCAAATCAAATTTTACAATTTCTAATGCGGAAGATTGAATGGCATAAAAAAACAAACTGTGTTAAACTGAAAATAATTGTTTCCATGCATTTAATAATACGCAAAATTGCAGACTAGCCGGTGTAAAATGTGACATGAGCAGAGTACTGGCCATCCAAAAAAAAAACAACCAGATTGACTCTGGACTGATTCAGCGGTGATTTGCTCTGTCACCAACCTCCGGGTTTTCAAACCACAATTATCATTCTAATGTCATTATATGGTGTGAAAAAGAGTGTTATGCCTGATTTCTGTTTGCATAAAATTTTGTTTTTTACGCCAGTTAAAATTTTAAGTAAACTTTTTAATGCAGGTTTTTGGATTGAAATTGTATTGGTAATTTTTTTCTTTTTTAAGCCGTAAAACTTAAAGTGCATGGATTATACAGTGAAATGAAGAAATCAAGTAGCTTGAGACCCTATTATGCGTGGTTTTGAAGCAAAGATAAAAGTTTTAGGTTTCATAATTGACTTTGTGTAATCCTCACGTGGTCTTTTAAGAATGAAAACTCTATACAAAGGAAAAAAGATTGATTCCTCCATGATAATTATACAAATCATGTGAGCCTGCATCTCTACTAGGAATTATATATGTCTTTATATAGTTACCGGGAAAATTATAAGGCCCATGGAATATATTGTAGTCAATCCGGGAAAGCAATTAGGAAGTAATTAGAAGGCAGTTTGGTTCATAAAAAACAACAAAAAATTCTAAGCAAACCAACTCAATAGTAGCAAATTTGTTTTTTCTCCAAAAAATCATTCTTCAAAATAACTATTTTCATTGTCTCAGAATTCATAAATTTGCCCTTTTTACAGTAATTTAATGTCTTACCTGTGCAATAATGGTAGAAGAACCGCAAAGAATAACAAAAGACCGTATATGGAAGACTTCGCATTTAATTTCGTCAAAATGAATATCATCTTTTTGAGCATTTTTGAGAATGAGCATTAATTAGGCTACGTTTCATTGATGCAATAAAATAAGGATATCAAAATTGACGCACCGCTTTTATAGCACAGATTTCTGCCGTTAAAAATTTGCAGGGTGTCTATTTAAATATTTAAATCCTTCTGTTGAAGAAATCAGTTTATTTGATCATCTAAAGAACTTGAAATTGTGCTGATCAACAGTCACATTCGGCGTCAATTTTTTGCAAAATCAATTTATTATTCTATCAATATTTCATCGGCTATATATCTCGATTACAACTATAAATACCCCAAATTTAATCCATCAATTAGTTGGATAATCTGATGCCAAACATGTGTTTCCTTTTGCGCTGGAGCTACCGAAAAAAAACATATTATTCCTCATTTTGGCTCTGAACAAATTGTAAAAAAAGTCAACAAGACCTTTAAATAATTCTAAATTTTGCAAAATTTGGATAATATATATACGAGGCCATCTAGGATCAAATATATGCTTAAATTGCTATAAAAATATAAAATTGAAGCCATCTGTATACGATAAATAACAATACGATTTATTGGAGACGTCAAGAAACTGTAAAAATAGTGCACTCAAGAATTGAGAGGCGAGAAGGACTGAGACAAGAAAACACGGATTGAGAGAAAATATCATTTCAGCCGTTATTTTTTAACCTTTTCAGTCGATATCCTGAGATAACATTTTATAAAAAGCGTTTTAACATTGTCCGAATAAGCATTCAAGAATTAACATTGTCTGAAAATGCTGTGAGAAAAGCAGTCAAATTATTTGAAAATACAGCAACGAATAAATGAAGAAAGCAATTATTGAAAAATAACTGCATCTCTTTAGCTCTTCTATTTTTTCCAGATGTATTTCAAATTTTGTTTCTTCAAGTGAAGTCTTTCTCATCAAAATTAGAATTCAATCCGTAAGCTAAACATGGCAAATCTGATGAAGGGCCAAAAAAGTTGATTCTGATAAAAGATGACACTCAAAAATTGTCAATTTTTCTCCAAAAATCTGTTTCTGTATCTGCGTATACGAAAACAGAATTTTGGAGAGAAAATGATGATTGCTGGGTGTAATCTTCTATTAGAATCAACTTCTCTGGCACTTCATCGGATTTCGTTTGAATTGTTTCATTTTTCTTTTTTGATATTCGGAATTAATATTTTACCGCACTTTGAATATATTTTGGATTTGCCATGCTTATTTTACATCGTATAGTGCTTTCTGTTTTTTTTCTATCAATGAACTATCAAACATTTATTATTATTAAAATTATTAAACATTTAGTTCTTTGAAAATCATTTGTTAAATTTTTCATTAGGTAGCATAATTGATCTAAGTTGTCGCTGATTCTGTTTGTTTCTATTTCAAATTTGCACTCGTTTTCGAATGTATTCAAATACAAAATGTGTTTTGCAGCAGTACATTTAGTATATAGTGAAAACAACTGTTTTCTTGTGACAAAATTCAACATTTTGACAAGCAAAGCGGTTATTTTTGACTTCTGTTCTCCTCTTTGTTGCTTCCTTTCTTTAAATAGTTTTAAAAAACAGAAATAAAAATAATAACTAAATTGTGCTAGTTCGGCCATGCATCTATTGTATTATTTTCTCATCGTTGCTTGAAACTCAAGTTTAACTGATTTTTTGCAAGAAAAGAGGGGCACAAAAAAAGGTTACTGAGTGGTTCAATAACGAAAAAAGTCCGCCGTGGGCTAAAGATCATAAACCACTCGTAAGCATCGAAAACAACAACAAAAAAAATTATCTGAAAAGCAATTAATTTGTTTTCAGCAGTTGACATTTGACAAAACAGTTCAAAGCTTCTAACTACACCAAATACTTTACAAGTGTTTTCCAATTATAATGTTTTTCACAGCAAATTAAGGAAAGTTGTCGCTATTACTTCTTTGAAATCTTCCTAATTTTAACGTAATTGAACATTCCATGCTTCTGTTCCGTTTCGTATTAGGATTTAACTTTGTGTGTTAGTTCTATCAACAATTTTTGGCCTCTTAGATGGTCTGCATTTAATGTTAGTTGGCTGACTGGACGGTCTGCAAAACGTTATATTTATTTCAAGAAATATGGTATTTCCTTCTAGTAGTTTTCTTAGGCATGTCTTAGATCAATATTGTTGATGACCCTCCTGAGGTAAAAAAAACTAGTGAAAAGTGCTCAGCAGATAATGTTTCAAGTCAGATTGCATGGTAAAAAAGAAAATTTTATTGAAAACAATTTTCAATACAGATCAGAATTCTTAAATTTTTTTAGATTTAAGCTGGAGCACTTCTTGCTAGATGAAAAAGTTCTCATTACCTATGAAAGTGAACAACTTTTTCAACCCTTTTAAATGTTTTAAAAACAGGTGATTATATACATTAGACAGTTTTCTTTCCAAATTCCCTTTCAATCCTAGAACTTAGTTTTAGTTCGAAAAAAAATGAATTTGCCAGCTATATAAAAAATTGAAAACTTTAAAATAAAAAGGCAAAAATTGAAAAGATGATAATTTGATTGATTGACTAGATGATAATTGATTTGACCGCGCGTTGAAATTGGAGAAAATGTTATTTCGTAAGACTCCTTTCAATTTTTAGTCTTATCTGATACTCAATGATCTGAAGAAGTTGATAAATTCGGACCTCGATAAAACCATTTTTTTTCAAAAATTAGCAATTTTACAATCTCTTCTAAAAAAGGAAGCAAACAGTGGCGCGTTTGCCAGTTTTTCTCGCACATAAGTCAGCACTTTAAACCATCTCCTATTATCCACAGAATTTAATTCGTTTGAATTAACTCCGAATATTACAATGTGATTTTAAAAAGAAAAGAATTATAATAACTCTTAAGGAAAAAGGAAGTATGAGTGAGTTTTCAATTTTAGCTTCTAGATTTCTGTTTTGAGTATATACATAGAAAATTTTATTAGTTCTTTGAAAACAAAGGATCTCTTTAAAGAATGAAGGAAATAAAGAAAAAGAAGAAAAGAATCGAGAAAGCCGCGTGCGGTAGATTGTCAACAAGTTTATATTTTTTAAAAATTTTATTCAAATTTTCGGCAAAACAGATATTCATTGATATAAAAAATTTAACTAATAGCAGAGGTCGAAGCAGCAAATTTTATATCAAAAGTTATATCAAAAAATTGTCAGCATACTCTAGTGTTGAAAGTACCTTAAATTACCGTGCTGAAAAAAGTGTCAAAAAGATGTAAGATGGGGGTAGTTTTGTTGGGGTTAAATCTAACAATTCCTCCCTTACTTCCCATTGCCCCCGTATTTTACTTCGTTTTCCCACGCCCCTAAAACTGTCCCCCATAATTTTATATTTTTGATATTTTTTCTAAGAGACGAATTTATGTAACTTTACCACTAAAATAAGCGGTTGATTTATGTAATTTCATCGCATTCACATCTTTTCTTACATAATTTGGACACTTTTTTCAAAGTGGTGAGTTTATATAATTTAGCCGGTAAAATCAGGGGTAAAACTCTGTGATTTCACCTGGCGATAAATTTTTTTACTGCTTTCATCGCCTGATTAATGTAATTTCACCGCATTCAACGCTCATCTTACAAAATTTCCCGCATTCATTGCTTATCTTATATATATTTGCGTTGAAAGGCGGTGACACCTCGTTCCGAGTGGCAATGCATAGAAATTACGACTAGCCATTACCACAGACAAACATTTTGATATAAAAGTGCACAGCAGCGGGCTGCTAGACTAGCTGACATTTTCGGAAACTACATCCCTGGCAAACCTCATGTGCAGATTGAGCTGATGCAGAACGGTTGAGGATGAATCTCATCAGGGGTAAAATGATGTTAAAGGTAAGGGATAACTTTACTAGCATGTTAAAATGAAGTAAAAGTGAGTTTGGTAAAACGATGTGAGGATGTACGACCGTTAATTAGCCGATTAACCAAAAATCCAATTACTAACCTAGTGATTAAAAAATTTAAAATCTTGTAAAAATCTTGCAAGCTATCTCGCAAGAAAAAACATACTTCTTGCAAGATTCTCGCAAGATTTTTGCCAGTTTTGGATCCAACTTGCAAGATTCTTGCAAGTTTTTGGATCCTGCTTGCAAGATTCTTGCAAGAGTTTTAATCCACATTTTTTTAATTACCTGGCTGCAGGGGGCGACTGGTGGAGCTGAACAACCAACTTTGATGTTTTCCAGTATGATTTGTTTCTCACCTTTTTCCTTTTTTCATTCCGAGCTTGGGACCGGCAATGGCGGAGTTGCATAAAATAATTACAGGAGAATTGAACATAGCACTAGGTACAAAAACCTGGCTCCAAAAGCTCTCTTTTGTGCAAATAGTTTGTTGTGGTCCATTGCGAAATATCAGTAATAAACAACTCCGACTGTTGTTTTCTCTTTGCACTTAAAAAGAAACATTTCTTAGCATAAGATGAAAAACGGAGCTGATGTTTGATTTATCAGAAAGTTGAGGTTGATTTTTTAAGATGACGACTAAACTATAAATTGAATGAAAGAAGAAAAACTGAAACTTCAAAAACACGCCGATACTTTTTGACTGAAAAAATTCAAGGACATTAACACCAATAGCTACCAACTGAAGGCATCAAATAGGTTCATTTAAATCTCATTAGTAAGATAATTAGACCCCACCATAAAAAAGTGGAATTTATTTACGTCAATAAAAACATGCTAGATTACAGACAGGATAAGTGACAAAAAATTCCAACTGCTTGTTTCTCTAAAAAGAATTCTTTTTTTTTTTAAAAAATGACAAAAAGATTGAAGGTGTTTTCGTCTTTATTTAGTGAAATTTAACTTCCAAAAGACGGAATTGATTGCTTCGAGTTGTCTTTAGCTATTTGTCGGAAATTTTTATTTGAATTCAAAATCTTGCAAGAAACTTGCAAGTTCTTGCAAGATTTCACATTCAAAAGGCGTGTACAAAAAAAGTTATTTAGGTTCAGTTTTGCTGATCAAGAATACTGATATCAGTCATTTCATTTGTAGTTGAAATAGCTTCAGCTACCAATTATACACAATTACAATTTCCAGAATTCAAAAACTTGGAAGATTCTTGCAAGATTCTTGCAAGTTTTTGAATCCGAGCTATTTTTTTCATTGAATTCGGTTTTGTAATTTGTTTAATAATTTGCTTCAAAGATGTTTCCGAAAACATTTGTACCCCGATTTATTTTTTTGCTTTGATTGATATCTTGCAAGAATCTTGCAAGTTTGGGACCATCTTGGAAGATTCTTGCAAGATTTGAATCACTAGATTTAAATGCTAAAAAGCGCTTCGTGGAATCATGAAGGTCGATAATTGAACCATAGTCTGTCTCAATGCGTCCCGGGTTGTGGTTTGGTCAAAAAAGGATAGAAAATTAGCAGTCAATAGCGGTGAAAAAAAAATTCGTTTTCACCGCACAGTGCCCGCATTTTTTAGCGTTGAATGCGCTGAATTTTTACGGTTTTTACCAGTGATTTTTTTCACCTTAATTCACCGGATTCCTTACAAAAAACTGCCGTACAAAGGTTCGAACCTCTCGCTTCCTGCATCTCAACAACTTCTTGCTCCACTGCCCCATCTGTCACAAACAGCATTAAAAATTGTCGTGCTTGTAAAAATTCGACTTTTCCCTTTAGCGCGACAAAATACGGTCGTAAACTTTTCTATTTATATTTTGAGCAGTGTTACTTTTTACTGAGCTTTTGAAAATTTATACAAATGTAAAGCAGAATTAAAATTTTTTCCTTCATTCTCCAACGTTTCATCAGTTATCAATGGGAAATTGTTTCACAGATCTCTCCATTAAATTTTTGTCATTAGCTCTTACTGAAAAGTGACAAAGAAAGATTAAATTATAATAAGACAAAGGAGTTTCTGCATGTATTAAAGTTTTGTCTGGTCGCAGTTTCTCTCTTTGGATTGTCAAGCCATATCAGCTCATTGCTCCTGTGCCTGATACGTCGGACCATGTTTGTCTCAACTCGACAATTTTTAACAACGTTTCACAATTTTTCATGTAAGCGCACAATTTAGAATCATGTCAAGTCATTTCTGAGCATCTAATTATATTGTTCTGGCATTCGGACCATAGATGAACAGTTCTGAATCGTGGCATTTTCAATTCATAGACTACAAATTGTGCTCAGTAAAGCAGTTTTGAACCATAAAGGCGTTTTCTAGTAGTTCACGTTAAATTGAGTTGCCCGGGCCGAGGAATTTGGCCAAAATTATGTAAGATCAGCGGCAACTAGCGTTGACAAGTCGGAAAATTCACCGCAATTTTCTTACATCATTTTGCGTTGAATGCGTTGAATTTAACGACAAAAACTCAACGCATTCAGCGCAAAATTATGTAGGAAATGGCGGTGAATTTTCCAACTTGTCAACGCTAGTTGCCGCTGATCTTACATATTTAGCGTTGAATTTAGCGTAGACCTTACATATTTAGCGTTGAATATAGCGTAGATCTTACATATTTCTGCGTTGAAGTTAGCGTTGATCTTACAAAAAATCAACGCGTAGAACTCTTGGTATCGGACTCGAACCACTGACCTCCTGTTTTTTTTTGTCGCCTCTTCTACCATTGCGCCACCGTACCTTGGTTTCATTAAGAGCCGCAATCCTTATAAAGCGTAGATCTTACATATTTTTCGTTGAATTTAGCCAAGATCTTGCATAATTTCAACGAATTTTGAAAGAACATTGAGTTCCTAAAATGGTCTGAAATGGTTTTTGCACCGTAAGAGAGCAATTGGTTATTTTTTGCTTACTTCATTTTTCTCAATTGTGCAGTATAGGGGTCGAAACAGTAAAAAAATTAATTTTTCGAAAAAACACTTGAAAAATTTGAAATCTTCAATTGGTTTGAATTGGATTTTGCACTATAAAAGCATTAGAAAAGATTTTTTCTGACTTCTTGTTACTCACCTTTGGAGTATAGGGTTCGAAATAAGGAAAAAACTAATTTTTCGAAAAAAAAAACTTGAAAAAGTTTTGAAATCGTAAAATGGTCTGAAACGGATTTTGCACTATAAAAGAGCACTAAAAAGTGATTTTTCTCACCTGTGCAGCATAGGGTTGAAACAGTTAAAAAATTAACTTTTTGAAAAAAAACTTGAAAAATTTGAAATCGTAAAATGGTCTCAATTGGATATTGCACTATAAAAGAGCGTTAAAAAATGATTTTTCTCTGACTTCACGTTTCTCACCTTTGCAGCATAGGGGTCGAAACAGTGAAATAGATTTTTCGAAAAAAAATCTTGGAAAAGTTTTGAAAATTCAACACTAAAAATGTAAGATCTACGCCAAAATTCAATGCTAAATATGTAAGATTAGCGTTGAATGCGTTGAATTTATGTAAGTTCAACGCTAAATTCAACGCTAAATATATAAGATCTACGCCAAAATTCAACGCAAAATTATGTAAGATTAGCGTTGAATGCGTTGAATTTAAGTAAGTTCAACGCTAAATTCAACGCTGAATATGTAAGATCTACGCTAAAATTCAACGCTAAATATGTAAGATCTACGCCAAGTTTCAACGCAAAATATGTAAGATTGGCGTTGAATGCGTTGAATATATGTAAGATCAACGCTAAATTCAACGCTAAATATGTAAGATCTACGCCAAAATTCAACGCAAAATTATGTAAGATTGGCGTTGAATGCGTTCAATTTATGTAAGATCTACGCTAAATTCAACGCTAAACATGTAAGATCTAAGCTAAAATTCAACGCTAAATATGTAAGATCTAGGCCAAATTTCAACGCAAAATATGTAAGATTGGCGTTGAATGCGTTGAATTTATGTAAGATCTACGCTAAATTCAACGCTAAATATGTAAGATCTACGCTAAAATTCAACGCTAAATATGTAAGATCTACGCCAAACTTCAACGCAAAATTATGTAAGATTGGCGTTGAATGCGTTGAATTTATGTAAGATCTACGCTCAAGCGTAGATCTTACATAAAGTCAACGCATTCAACGCCAATCTTACATATTTTTGCGTTTTTTAGCGTTGACACCTCGTCCCGGGTGATTCGATTCACGAGCACCTCTTTGTCTGGACCCTCTTATCATGGCTAAATGTTTCCATTAACTAGTTCAAACTTTTAATACCCGGACACAGCTGTTGGTTAATATCAGGGCTGAATCATACGATCTTCATTCTGATTTCATAAGCTGACCATTACTCTGTTCATGTCCGAGATTTGCCTGAATAGACTGAGATAAATTGAGACAATTAGCACCTATCTGCCTTTTATCTGAGCATTATTTTAGATCATACTGCCTCTCTGGTGTACAGAGCTACTTACCGACTGCCTTTCATCTGAGCAGGGCTAATTACCGAATGCCCGCTATCTGAGTAGGGCTAATTACCGAATGCCCTCTGTCTGAGTTGGGCTAATTACTGAATGCCCTCTATCTGAGTAGGGCTAATTACCGAATGCCCTCTATCTGAGTAGGGCTAATTAGCGAATGCCCTCTATCTGAGCAGGGATAATTATTGTTTCAAGCCTTTAGTCTCGGCTATCTTAAATATGTCTGTTATACCTCATTTATTTGTCATTTTCATGCTTTTCAATGGTTGAGACATAAACTGCTACTAAATTGCTACTAAACTGGAAAAGGAAAAGGAAAAAGTAAAGGAAAAGGAAAGAGTTTAAATTTGAAAATCGAAGAAGCAAATAACTGAATGTAGTTCTTTAATTAGTTCTCTGTACAACACTTTCCTCATCACTCATCAGTTCGGTTGAATGTAGTTCTTTAATTAGTTCTCTAACACTTTCCTCATCACTCATCACTTCGTCAACGAATTCTACATGAGATCACAGTATGCGCGACCTCGGCTACCAACCTCCGACCTCCGCCTCCGACCTCCGCTACCGACCTCCACTACCGATCTCCGACCTCCGACCTCCGCCTCCGACTTCCGCCTCCGACCTCCGCTACCGACCTCCGACCTCCGCTACCGACCTCCGCTACCGACCTCCGCCTCCGACCTCCGCCTCCGACCTCCGCCTCCGACCTCCGCTACCGACCTCCGACCTCCGCTATCGACCTCCGCCGACCTCCGCTACCGACCTCCGCCGATGCACCAATATATGGTTTAGATGAACGCACCAATATGGTTTAGTTAGAGCTAGAATGGCTGTTCAGGGTATCGCCATCTTAAAAATTTTATGCATGACACCAGTTATTCGAAATTTTCAAAATTTGCTATGTGCAGTCTGTGAGTTCTTTGTCTGCACAGTCTGGTGGTGAAACATTCTGTGCAGATTTGACCAAGAATGTAAATTAGGCTGCGAAGAAGAGGAACAGAGGGGGATGTTTCTTAATGTAGTCTGGGCAGACTGGCAGAAGCATTTACACTTGTATCTGTCTGGTTCAGTAATGGTTACTATTGAAAGTCAATGGTACAGCACTGCACCTCACTGTGACCAAGGTACGAGCACATTACCTTCTGAAAGGATCCAAAATAAAAAAATTAATTGAACCAGCCAACCACCCTTTTTAATTATTACTTACGTTAACCACCATGGCAAATAAAAGAACCCTCAATTCTTAAAAACCAATGTTTTTATTGAGCATCACAAACCTAATAGATCCAAAACTGACAAGAGACCGTACGCATTGTTTTCGTCTTAATGAGACACATGAGGCAAAAACTGAGTTTTTGTTTTCATTTTGCTCCAACTCTGTTTTGAACATTTTATTTTTTTATTAATTGTTGAGTGAACACAACTACACGCTTCACAGGTGTCAACCTGTTAAAAAGGTCATAAAAAACCAACTAACGTAAATTCCCCCTAAATAGGTTCAATTTTAACTTCGTGGGGGAATCAACTTTATATGAGTTTGGTTAGTAATCATTTCGATCAGTTATATCAATTCACTACCGGTGTAAATTTTTTGAACAGTTGTTTCAAAATCGCTAAATTTTGAGCAAATCAATGTCATTATAAAGTTTACTTATTTTGAAAAAAACGATATAAATCAACTATTTATTACTACATGAAGGCACAGTTTCAATCCACATCGACGAAGTTTTCAACAATTAAGTTCAATTTTTTGTCAATATGTATTCTCTCAGCAGTTTACAAATTTTGAGATACATAAATTTAAAATTTTTCTTCTATGGATGTTTGAATCTGACTTATAAACAAACCTCGAGTTTCGCTATTTTTGGAAACGCTAGCCATTGTCATAAACTTAAACTTTTAAAAAAGAAATTGCAAAAAGGGGAAATGCCTGCGTCTTGGAAGCTTTTTTTCACGTGAATGCATGCTAGTACCAAGTTATTAGTATAAGGGTACGTTTATTAGTTAGATTTAAATTTAAAATGGAGGATTCGAATGAATTGAGATATTTCAAGTTGTTTGGCGGAAAAGTGTATTTGAATTTGAAATCTTGCATTGAACTTGCAAGACTGATGGAAGATTTCACATTAAGAAATTTTGAGGAAAAAGTCAATTAGTATATATTCTTCTGACCAAATTTCTTGTTGATTTCTCGTAAAATCGGATCACACCAGATAAAGTTTTTTTTGATGTTATGCCCGCCGGCTGATCTAATTTTTGATGAAGGAGAAAAACTTTGAACAAATCGTTTAGAGTTTTTTGGCCCTCCTTCTCAACGTCAATTATTCTGACGATCGAGAATCAATCGATCTTTTAGACAAACAATAATCTTCAGTGACTGTGGCTTCAGTGGCATTTTGTTTTTTTTTTGGAATATCCGATGCTTCGAGTCGCTTCCGGAGTGCTTCCATTGGTGTTTTTAGTTTCTTCGTCGGGCGTTCATCTTTCGTTTTACATTTGTTAACACCGAACAATGATTACGGTCAAATTTTGACCAAAATCTTTCTCTCACCAACAATCTTTGCTCGCATTAGGACATTTTTCGCTACCTGTAGCAAAAAAGTTTTTAGTTCAGTTGGTGATTGAAATTTGATATGCGTAATTATTTGCATAATAAAGGTTCCTGAAAACAAGGTTTCTTCAAAATGAGTTTGTCATCTGCTGAATGTTTTTACATAACCTTTCGAAATCTTTTTCAGCTTATATCTTTATCTGTTTTGATCGCTTTTATACAGTACGCAAGTCCATTTCGCAGCAATTCAAGACAAATTATGGCTACGGTTGTTTACATTTTGTTGATTCAGGTTTTACAGTACAGCTTTGATCGGTCACACATTTTCTGTGGGATGGTGGTTTAATTTCGGTGGTTTCTATTCATACCTGTAGATATCTCTCACTATTGAAAACGGAAACAGCAGTTTTTATCCAAATTTTATTTTTTTTGTATTTTCGAAAAAAAGTTATAGTTTTTAAAGGTTTTTTATATTGCCAAATAAATTGAGAAATCTGTTAACTTTATGATAGAGATCAACAAGACTCCTAAATTTACATTTTTGTTTTTCATTTGCGAGCCGTTCAAATTAAAAGGCTCCTCCTCAATTTTTCTATCTTTTTAAAGGTTTGATAATCGGACATGAACATTTTATGTTTTATCTTGATAAAAAAATTAGTTTGGTTCTTATTCATACAGACGTGACAACATAAACGAGTGGTTAAAACATTGTATTGTTTCTTTTTGTTCCAAATTTTCTAGATGCGTTTTATACTATGGTATCTGCTAAGGTGTGGCAAGAGCCTATACTACACAAAAACTGGAAAATCTCGGCCCATTTGGACATCTTTGCACATTTTCTCTTTCAAATTTTTTCATTAGATAAAAATATTGCTAAAAATTATAATGCTGGAATAATAAATGTTGCATTTCTTTGACCTTTTTATCTCCCAATCTGGTCAGCTGGTTTTGTAAACGATTTTTTTCTAAAGCAACTGAAGGGTTTTAACTTTGTGGAACGACCAGATAAAGAGTCATCTGACGTGTTTTGGTTACGCTGAAACGCTAACGAATAAATTTTTTCAACCAGGGACAATTCTTAAATGACTTCTCGATCATTGTATGAATGCTTGGAACTATTATTCTTTAAAGGATGCAGTATTCAATGAAATGAACGTTAAATTGGATGTGGAAAATATTGCTTTTTAATGCTACTGACTGACAAAGTAATCTCTTGACGGTTCTGTTACTTGCATTTGTGCAACACTAGTAAACTGGGCAAACTTTTATGCAACACAGGCTGTTGGATAATTTTAGATGTATCTAATTTTTCCTGACTTCACCGAACCTTGCAATTTTTTAAGAGTTCTCAAGAGATTTTTGAACTCATAACAAAATCTTTTATTATCGTTTAACGAGATCGTGCTAAAACTCGCTATGTTTTGAACTCAATGTTTTTTTTATAATTGTGTTTTTGGACGTTTTACAGAAAAGTTATACAATTGTAATTAAGTTTTTTGTGCACTAGCTCAATTACTTTTATTCATTTTGTACTTCACATTTTTAATTCAATCGTGAGCCGGAGTTTGATAAAATAATGTTGATGAATTTGAATTTTCCGAACTTAGATCACTTTTTAAATCATCAGATCATAAGAACTAAAAAATCTATTCCCGTTTAAGAAAAACGTGCGGTCCTGACCAACAACTTGAATTAAAAAAGAGAACAAACATGAAACCAGTTCCGACCCATTCAACAATTCAATTCCCTTCTATCTCAAACGGAACAAGTAGAGAAGGAGACTAAACAGGATTAATTTACAAAACTTGAAAAATCAAAGCCCATAGTATCACTACAGTGTCAGAAAATTTGACTGCAATTTCAAATTATCAAAATAACAACATTATTGAAATTTTTCATCAAGTTCATAATCATTCGCGCACATTTCCAAACAAAAACAATTGTAGTTTTATCACCAAATTAAACACATTAACTTTTGATTTTCCCGGTTATAAAGATAGGGAGGGTTTTTTGGCCATTATGCTTCGTCAATTTATCTTAATTTGAGCAACTTCAATATGGGTTTTTAACGTCAATATCGAAAAATATGAAGATTGAGAGATCAGAGTCTACAAAAAACGCATACTGGAAACAGAAAATAACGACAAAAACGTGTTCTAGAAACTTGAAAGACCTATACTGTAACCTAGTGCAAGAAATACCATGTTCATTTGCGAGCCATGCAAATTAAAAGGCTCTTCCTCAATTTTCTATCTTTTTCAAAGCTTTGATGATCAGACAGGAACACTTTATGCTTCATCTTGACAAAAAACTAGTTTGGTTCTTATTCATGCAGATGTGGGAAAAAAAACGACGGGTTAAAACATTGTATTGTTTCTTTTTGTTCCAAATTTTGCAGATGCAATTTATACTATGGTATCTGGCAAGTTGTGGCAAGAGCCTGTACTACACAAGAACCTGAAAATCTAGGCCCATTTGGACATTTTTGCACGTATTCTCTTTCAGATTTTTTCTTTAGATAAAAATACCGCTAAAATTTATAATGCCGGAATAATAAATGTTGCTTTCTTTGACCTTTTTATTTTCCAAACTGGTCGGCTGGTTTTGTAAACGATTTTTTTCTAAAGCAACTGAGGGTTTCAATTTTGTGGAACGACCAGATAAAGAGTCCTCTGACGTGTTTTTATTACGCTGAAAAGCTAGTGAATAAATTTTCTAAACCGATGACAATTCTTAAATGACTTCTCGATCATTGTATGAATCCTTGGAACATTGTATGGAATCCTTTTTATTTTCCAAACTGGTCGGCTGGTTTTGTAAACGATTTTTTTCTGAAGTAACTGAAGGTTTCAATTTTGTGGAACGACCAGATAAAGAGTCCTCTGACGTGTTTTTATCACGCTGAAAAACTAGTGAATAAATTTTCTAAATCGATTACAATTCTTAAATGACTTCTCGATCATTGTATGAATCCTTGGACCTTTAAAGGATGCAGTATTCAAAAAATGAAAGTTAAATGGGATGTGGAAAATATTGCTTCTTTTAATGCTACTGTCTGACAAAGTAATCTGTTGATCTGTTACTTGCATTAGTGGAACCCTTAAAAACTGGGCAAACTTTTATGCAACACACACTGTTGGATAATTTTAGATGTGTCTATTTTTTCCTGACTTTACAGAACCTGGCAATTTTTTAAGAGTTCTCAAGAGATTTTTGAACTCATAACAATAACTCTTTTATCGTTTGACGAGATCGTGCTAAAACTCGTTGTGTTTTGATCTCAAAGTTTTGTTATAATTGTGTTTTTGGACGTTTTAAAGCAAAAATATACAATTGTAATTAAGTGTTTTGTGCACTAGCTCAATTACTTTCATTCGCTGTGCATCGCATTTTTAATTCAATCGTAAGCCGGAGTTTAAAAAACAATATTGATGACTTTGAAGTTTTTGGAACTATAATTGCTTTTTAAAACATCAAATCACAAGAACTAAAAAAATCTTTTCCCGTTTAAGAAAAACTTGCGTTCCTGACCAATAACATGAATAGAAAAAGAGAACAAACTTCAAACCAGTTCCGAACCATTCAACAACTCAATTCCCTTCTAACTCAAACGGAACAAGTAGAGAAGGAGACTAAACAGGTACCAGTATCATTTAGTTAAGATTTTCCTAAAATTAAATTACAAAAAGTTGAAAAATCAAAGCCCATAGTATCACTATTGTTTCAAATAATGTGCCTGCAATTTCAAATTATTAAAATAACAACATTACTGAAAATTTTTCATCAGGTTCATAATCATTCGCACATGTTCCCAAACAAAATCAACTATAGATTTATAACCAAATTAAACAAATTAACTTTTGATTTTCCCGGTTATAAAGATAGGGAGGGTTGTTTGGCCATTATTCTTCATCAATTTACCTTAATTTGAGCAACTTGAATATGGGTTTTAACGTCAATATAGAAAAATATGAAGATTGAGAGGTCAGAGTCCACAAAAAAACGCATAGTAAAAGACCTATATTGTAGCCTAGTGCAACAAATACCATATAAAAAGATTGAAGAAAAATTCAAGATGACTACTGCAAAAACGCTTATCGATTTTGCAAAACTACTTTCAATAAAGTAATCCTGAGCTAATTTCAAATCACTTTTCTAGCTGATCTTCATTTTCAGGCATCTTAATTGAAAGTTTAAAACCTGGAATAATTTTTCAAAAAACTCGTTTCCTTTTATAAATGACTCGGTAACCGAAATATTAATTAAAAAGCGCACTCTTTGAGTAAAAAACAGGGCAATGTTAGCATTAACGCAATTTTACCGATACAGAATTTTTAATGAATATGCTATGGTTGACGGAATTTTGCAATATGTGATGGAAGTTCAAAATTGAGAGATCCATTTGCTCTTTTTTAATTTTTATTGTAGAATATCAAAAATTTGACCCCAAGTGAGATGGTTATCATCCTTAGAAGACAAATATTGCAAGATTTTTGAAAAAGATGCTGATCCTATTTCTTGCAAAAGAAATAAATCTTGTAAGATCTCGCAAGATAAACGTTCATCTTGTTAGATTCTTTCTCGGTTCGTTCCCGTTGAGCTTCATTCTCATTGGTTTGTTTGTGTGAACTTTTCTTCTTAATTGTATTAAAAGCTAGGGAAATGTTTGCGTGTATTTGAATGATTTTCATGCATTTATTCATTGAAAAAACGACAAGCAAGATAACAAACTCAATTTTTAAGGGTTTTTTGAATTTACCTATTGAAAATCCTTTTTGAACGATATTTGGTTCAGTTCTCCGACACTTCTTTTTCCGAATTGTTACAAAAAAATGTCAAATTTAGTAATCATTTCTTCAAAATTTCCTTTAAATTTCCAATGGGATTCATCTCGTTACAATTTATTGACCATTCCGGAAATTACCACTCTTCTTTGATGAGGAAATTGCTAACAATCTTCTAACAATACTAAATGAAGCATCACCTCATTGAAAAATAACTTTTTGAAATTGCAAGTAAACATGAATCGTTAGCTTGTTTGAACATCTCACTAACAGTTTCCACTATCTGATTGTGTCTACTAAAGAACAAGTGATGTCCGAACTGAAATTTGCGTAAAAAATACTCCCTCGATTTTCGCGAGAATTTTGCACATACCCTTCGCCACAGATGATTTTTACTTTTTAGGCTAACGTTTTGTACTAGGTTTTGATTTTCAACTGACGTTCTTTCGTTTCTTGTCCATAACAATTAGACATTTTAAGTTGCAACGAGGTGAAAAACGGTAAATTAGCAGAGCAGCTGAGCCATCTGCTCTATGTAAGTGGAGAGAACGAGAAAAAAATCTTATTTTAGAGTTCAAGATTTCGCGCTTTTCTTCACGCCTTAGCGCAAAGCAAAAAATTTGAGCAAAACTTAATCCTTAAGATCAGAAATTGGGTTGTATGTAGATTTTTTGGACCATAATCTATGATTGCAAAAGAGTAAAAACTAAAACACTTGTTTTAAATTTTTAAAGTTAGAGACTTGGTTTAGATTTTATACTTCAGTGGCAGAGCACCTACGAGTTGCTTGGTGCTGATTGCATCAGTGTTCTATTTATAAGAATTTGTTAAAATTTTTTATATTTTTGTACAATTGCCGGACTGTCATAAGCAAGACGTTTTTTTTTCAGTCTCGTTTTTGATCAGACCATACGAATGAGTTTGTGGATGTAAAAAAGACACACTTCTTCCATTGTTGCATTTTGCTTCTCCGATCATATTAAAGTGTCAAATTTGAAAACAAATGTTTCAATTTTCACTCTTTTGCAATCATAGATTATGCAATTGAAAGTTATCATACATCAAAATACACTTTTTGCATGTCTACTTTTTCTGTACTTCGAAGATGTCGCTTATAAGGGTCTTTAAAATATGCCGCACTCTCTCATTAGCGGCGCTTGTTTAAACAAAAATGTCCGAATAATAACAACAATGATATTGATAACTGCTGTTGACATGAGTCCGTTATCTTATCTTCTAATCAGATCGGTCAAAAAAATATCTGTTTAACTCTTGCGTTGGATCAATAGTTGTTTTTATTATTAGGGTTTAATTTCAAAATATCGGTAAATGAATTCAACAGGTAAACTTTTCTTGAACTTTGAGAGTAAAAATTTTGGCATCTTGCATTAAAAAGACAACAATCGGTTCAACATCAATTTTGACTGACTCTTCTTGAAGTCAATGAAGTTTGCGGTTGCAGTCAATCAAGTCAAAAGTTTGAATGTTTTAAGGTCCCTGGCCGATAAGAGATTATACTCAGCAACACGCCCCTCCTGCACTCTGGAGTTTGATCTTGACGAATCTTGAAATTAGGATCATTAATTCGGATAACTTCTTCCGAAATCAGTTGACCAGATCTTGAAAAAAAAAGAGAAAAGCCAGCCATCACAAGCGTCTACAGGTACGAAATACAGCTATTGATTGCAACTTACAGACCAATTAAAACGATTAGGCTTCAGCAATTAGTTTCAGTCACGCATTGTATTAAGATTTTTAAAAAAGTTTTAAAAAAACAGATATAAGAGTGAGAGAATTTATCGAAAAATTTGACAACGGTAGAAGCTTGAAATAGTTATAGAAATATAAAAAGCAGAGGGAAAAACTTTTGAAACTGCCACAAGATGAGGAGAAAGATTTGCGCGATGTTCGAAAGCCTTCACTGCTACAAGGCCAGTCCGGGCAGAGGATACGACAAAATATACTTCAAGATCTGGACCAACGACGCCTTCTATTCAACCTACCCTAAAGACATCCGACAGGGTGACGTTTTCAAAATGAACGAGGTCGAAGCCAACCGAAAGATGGACCTGGACTTCACTGTCAGCTACGATGACACTTTGCGATCCAGTTGATGGAACAGGACAGCCAGAAACATCCGGACAGAGATGATAACATGGGACATATGTACGTGCATGTAACCCGGGTTGAGGTCGTAGAAGTATGAACCAGACGATCCAGACACAAAACACCCATGACTCGACAGTCCAGTCCAGACAATAATTGGAGTATGAATCGAAACTCCGGGAAATTGTGCGAAATAGCGCGAACAATCAGGAATTGTTCGACAGTGGTTCGACAAACCAGACAGTGCGAAACTGCGCGACAGTGAGTCAATAGACCAGACAATAACAGAATTATTAACACACTTGGACACGCAGACACGCATGAAACACCACACACACATACACACACATAAACAATTCACCCACACCACACACGCACACACACACGTACGCACACGAATGCACACGCACACACACGAACGCACACGCACACACACAAACACACACACATGTAGACACACTTACACAAAGGAACCACACACACGCACTCACAGACACAAACACACACACACACCAGATACACACGAACTCACACACACACACCGCACACAAACAGCAAACACACGCGATACACACACAACACACAGCGCACACATCACACACACACACACACACACACATCGTCACACACACCACAAACACACACCACACACACACACACCACACACATACACAACACACTTGTGTCTCACACACACCACACACACACACACCACACACACACACACACACACACACACACACACACCACACACACACACCACACACACACACACACACCACACACTCATCACCCACCGCACACGCCGCATACACACACACACCACATAAAGACCGCACAAACACCACCCAAATCGCACACCAAACACACTACACAAGTTTTTTTAGACTACAAGTCTATCAATTTCGAGTCTATTTATGATTCGAAACGCTAAGATTATGAATCGACAGACCGAGTCATTGTTCCGAAATACCAGATTTATGAATAGAAAGACCGGGTCATTGTTCTGAAATACAAGATTTATGAATAGAAAGACCGGGTCATTGTTCCGAAATACCAGATATATGATTCGACTTACCGGGTCATTAACTTCTTCCGGGTCCGTGTATTTAACGACCCGGAATGACACCCCCCAGACGACGTTTTGTCGAGTCATATTTCTACCACGTCGCCCCGGGAAGTGACTTCAGACTTGGAAGTACAACAATCCACGAGTTTATGTTCTCCAGCGCCGAGCAAGGTCATTTTGTGTACGGGTTCAAATACAGGATGGTCTCTCAAAAGCTGCCGCTTCTACTAATTCTTGGTCTGCATTGCCAGAAGTCCTCGTGCGGGTGTAATAAGGAGCTTCCCGGGATGCCGGTCATACAAAAATCCGGGTAATCATACAAGGTCATCTATGATTCCCAGTAATCTTTTAAGGTCATATATGAAATATATCATATCCTGGTAATCATACAAAGTTCATAAATTTTTTGAGGGACGCTTAAATGACCCCCAATGTGACGCTCATTTCGCTTGAAGTACGATAGAAAATGATAGCAGTTCGTTTTATCCCCGTTGTGATGTTCAATTTTCCTGGTTATCATTCAAGGTCAAAATTGAAAATGTGATTGCCTGGTAATCATAAAAGAATCATAACTGGAAACACATTTTTTTCTGAAATCAATTAAAAATAAACGCCAATCACTTTTCAAGGTTTTTTCAGCAATTTTACTCCAAAATAAGGAAAATTGCATGTTTTCCTGCTTTTTATACAATTTCATATATCAATATATGAATACCTTGCAATTCAATTTTGTAAGCTGGACCATCTTGTCAAAATTTTATTATTCCACTTGTAAAACAAATTTGTAAATTTTGTTAGAAAAATAAAGCTGAAGGGAAAACTAATACCAGTTTAGAGGTTTTCGTGGATCAAAACGTACGCTTTTCACGGTTTTAATTGAAAATTAACTTTATATGGGGTAAAGCGGATAAATTTGCCGCTACAACGCTATTTCAGATGCATATTTTTTCTTGAGCCTGCAAATCGAAAATGAATTGTAAAGTCAACGAAGAATATAGGTTATGAATTGATATGAACATTATTAAGTCATCTGATGGATCATAGGCATGTCCTGCGGTTAAGAGCCGATAATTTCTGCTTTTTTATTCTAAAAAAACAGAACTGGGGTAGAAAATCTTAAAAACATAAGAAACTTCATTAGAGCTTGAGAAAGTGCGTCATTTCGTACGCTGACTCAGTCAATTTTTAGCCACATACCGAAGTACAAATGAAATTAAGAATTGGCACAACACTCCTGGATGGAAAGCTTATGATCAAAACTGGACTACAATTGTTATCGCTAGTTTCTATGCAAACAAAATGTGAGATAATCTACTGTTTTTAACCTTTTGTCTTATGTTTTTCAGGTTTCAGAATGCCATAAGCAAAAGATATCTAACGTTATTCTCTGAGAAGTAGTAGTTCACAGAACGCTGCATTGAGGAGAGAATTCATAAAAATCTCAACAAATTTTGTAATTTATGGAATTTTAATGCTCAACTCAGCAAGAAATTCTCTTTGCGGCAAAATCAATAAATGAAATGGGGGAAAATTTTACGGCATTTGCTGCTTGTTTCAATTTTTAAACAAGACACTATCCCCTATTTCATATTTCAAGTTATTGTAAATTTTTATCTTTGATTTGAACTTTTTCAATCCCAATTCCTACCACGGGTCAACGGCGGCTGTTTCCAAGAAGTTGGGGGCTACGGTTAAACTTGTCTTGATATCCCGGTTATCCCAGAGGGATCATGTATGGTTTCTGGGTAATCATTGATTTCCTGGTAATCATACATTGATCATCAATGATTTGTTGATAACCATACATGTATCATAAATGATTTCTTGATATTCACACAATTATCATAAATGGTTTCAGGTTAATCATAAGAGTCCCATAAGTGAGTTCTTTTTTATGATCTCCTATTAATCATACAAGTATCATATATGATGTCCTTGTTATCGTACTAAGTCATATATTATTTCCTAGTAACCGTACAAAGATGTATGAGAAATAGCGTATGATATGTATGACATCATATATGATTTTTGTATGTCTACTAAGAAATGAGAAACCCGGGTTGCAGACAAGTTTTTCGAAACGACCTCCTCAATTCTTGAGATCAGTGGCAAGATTTGTGGTTTAGTCAAGAATCCCGAGGCCGAGTTGATTGATTGGTGAGGCCCTCGAGGTTGCGGCCGAGATTGCGCAGGCTGTGAAATACATCTCACGAGTGGATGGCTGACTCCCTTGAAGGTTGTAGCACTTTTTTATCATATGTACAGACGAGTATTGTTTTTACTTGTGCTAATGTTAGGACACACGAGAGTTTATTGTCCGCAAAAATGGGAGTAGATTCAAAACTGTTCAACCAGGCTGTGTGATTACAGA
>NW_027451012.1:0-13643 GCF_964194025.1 Convolutriloba macropyga
AAATGCACAGGTAAAATAATAATATATTATTCGAGAGAAACTTGTTTTCTGCATATGATCTTGCTTAAAAAGAGTTTTAAGTTGCTTGAAATGACCAGAAAATTAATTATTCATTTCAAATTAACCGTTTCAAACTCCATTCGTAAAAGTTGAAATAAATTTTTTTGACATGCGACTGACTTATTGAAACGAACATAAAAATAATTTCCAAAAATTGAAATTTGGCATTTCAAAAAAGCATCAGCTATTTTTAGCAAAAAATTTGTCGACAGAAAAACGGAGTGACTATTTACCTAGAAATTACTATTAGCTACATAAATTTGTTTTTTTTTTTCATTATCATAAGTGCAAAAAATCTCCAAAAAATGTGTTAAGTTATAAAAAACCTTTGCTGTGGTAGATTTACTCGAAAATGTCAGTGTAGTTAACAACCATGTTTTACGAATTGGGATGTAAGCGTACGTGAAAATTTCTGACAGTGAGCGAAACTATTTCACATTTGTTTACAGTTAGGAAAAGTTTGCCACGATTATTCACGATACTTGTTGAACAATTGTGTTCGCAGTTAAAGGTATCAACAGTTCAAGGTATCCTCATTGTCGTCCAATCCGTCACTTTTGTCCACGGTTTCTAAATTTGAAATTTGACAATAGTCAATTAGAAAGAAAAGAAGGAAAACTAATTGATGGTTATTTACAGAAATAATTAGCGCAACACGTAGGAGTACATTAAGAAATCAATTAGCAAAACCCAAATCAAGGCTTGCATGATCTACAACTAAGTCTTCAAAAAAAAGATCTCAAGTTAATACTAATAAATTTCACGATTAAAATTATAAGCTAATTAATTGCTCAAACTCGTAGAGAATGGTTACGGTGTTCACTAACACAATTGGCCAAAATACATGTTTTCCTTCTTTTAATTTTATCCAAGGTTAATGTATATTTTTTTCCATCGAGAACAACAATGTCGAAAGCTAACAAAAGTGAGGAAATACTTTCAATAAAAAGCGAAAGCCTAAAAATCAACAGAAATCAAATTTTGCAAAGTTTTGTAAGCATTAAAACAATGAGAAAAGAGCCTAAACAGTTTTGTGAAGCCTTATACTAACCGTAAGTTCGCTCTAAAAGATTTAAAATTACAACAACACAGGTGATTGAAGTCCTAACCAACGGAACAGTTTAACCAAATTAAGAAGAATGCTATTAGTTTTGATTGTGTAAACAGTTTGTAGTAAAAACTGTCTAAAGAGACTTATATAGTTTTAATTGACCTCATTTTTGCGCTAAAAACCTGAAACTGTAGCAAAACTGAAAAAAAAAATGTTTTAATCGAGAAGTCAAATCTGTCAATTTTCTTGTTTCAAAATCCATTTTGATTCTAAACTATGGTTTTTTAATATCTTAAAAAAGTTGTCATAAAGTGTAAAAAGAGTAATGGTAAATGCCTCAAAAAAAAAAGAATTTGTTCAGATTGAAAAGACAAACAATATACTTACTCATATTTTTGTCGAACACTCAATAGTCATGTTAAAGAACTTTTCCGAGATCCGAGTTTGCCGTTTGGTAAACTGAGCACAAAGTAGAAGTTAAATGTTAAACACTGAAAAATGCAAATAAACAAATTTTAGTTGACTTAACAACAGAGATTATTACTTTTCAGTAATTTTTGTTGGCTGCCCTGCGTGATGAATGTCTTGATGGTTTGCTTTTCGTTTCATTTTCATTTTACACTGCGTCAAACAGTTTTCAGCTGAAGAACACATAAGAAGATGTACTGATATTCTATATAATTTCTTTCTGAGTTCTGAGAACATTGTTTGACTTTACTAGCTGCTTGTTTTTTAACCAAACAGCTGGGAATATTCATTTGCGCTAAATATTATGTAAATCCAGACATTATAATCCAAAGTGACGCCATGAAAATTCGCAACGGTTAAGTGAAAACTCTTTTAGAAGGTTGAGAGAGAACAACCTGATGTAAATTATGCGTAAGATAAACTTCCCCAATTTGACAAGTAGCTCTACTTGTTCAACGTATACTTGGCTAGAGAACTGAAGCATTGAAGGGTAAGAATCAACATGAGAATGGGTTATAAGAGATGCCCAAGAGCGAGAGCTGAAGACCAGTTTGTGTAAAGGCTAGCACGCTTGGCTAGCTAGTAAAAGCATCCGGATAGTAGTGGTTCATTTTTGCAGTACTTGCGCTAGCTTGAACCCTTAACACATTCCCACAAATTTTCTAAAACTAATTTCTCTTTAGGCTATTTTTAAACCTATAGGCTATAGTTTCAAATTTAGAGGTCAAAAATTAACAATCGATAGAAGCCTCGCGGTTCGCGATCTGAACACTTTGATAAGACCCAAATGATTATAGTACCGGACGGTTGAAATAAAATGTAGGAGAGTAAAAAAGGAGTGAAATGAAAGAGGGATGACAAAATGGGGGTTAAGGATAGGGGGTAAAGAAATAGGGGTGAAAAAGCGGAAAACCTATATGCTTTTTCCAGTGATCCTATCTGGGTGAAATATGAAGAGATTGCTCAAATATACGGACCGTTGGTCAGTGTCATCAACTCATCAGCTAATCTCTTCATATACATTCTCGGAAATGACACAAACAGACGTGAATTTTATCGATTGTTCAGCAACAACCTCTTAACCAATCAGCAAAGCTTACATGTACGCCCTCATCCAATGAGAGACGCCAGCCATCAGCCAACAGCTGTAGCATTATTGGCTGTCACAACGTCGTCAAATGTGCCAACTACATCACAACAGGGAACATTGACAAACAGCAGTAATATAAACAATGATAAAACGACTAATAACTCTCTCAGAATAAATCTACTAGCGGTAGATTCCAGACCTAACTCAACAGCTGAAACTTACCTGCAGTAGATTTGCTATTTTCTTGTTAGTTGAACTACATTTGTAATATCTTTTTTTTGTGAAATAAAAATCCAATTTGGGCAGAGTGCATTGTTTTTGATAGCCGCCTAGCTGGCAATGTCTCCCCAGGTATTTTGTGAGATTTCACAAGTATAATGGTTATCACAGCTTAATTACAGTTTTCAAATATTCTCCGGAAAAGAAGCCAGTTTTATTTGTTGATTGATTAATAGCCACCGTAAGCCTCTCAAACGGCCATTATTTAGGCGCTCTTTTTTTACAATTCAAAGACTTTGAATTGTATTGGGACGCTTTTTTCAAGATCTTTTTTAAGATCATTTTTGTGTTTGAATCAAATTTCCATGCCTCGTTAGTGGTATTTGTTCACATGCGGCATTTTGACCTTGATTTTCTGTTTCTTTTTTTAAAAAACTGTTTGATCTGATTTTTTTTTTGGAATTGGTTTTCCCAATTCACTCATAGTCCGTTCTGGGTCTAGTTTGTTGTATTTTTTGAATTGTACGCCAGAACTTGTTGTGCTATGTTTCTTAAAATTCAAAGAATTTGACTTGTATTGGGGCGCTGTCTTTTTTTAAAGATCTGTTCACACATTTTCATGATTTTTGTAGTCAAATTGGAGTAGTGACTTTGGTCAAGCCGAAACAGGAAGTAGAGCGAAAAGGCGAGTGGTTTTGCGGCGTAAAATTTTTTCGCTCCAATTTTAAGGTAGAGTGAGAAAACGGTGTTTGAGCGAAAATTCGCTTCCGCGCTAGTGGTTTTTTGTTCACATTCGGCAATTTCAATTGTTTCAACTGTTTTTTTTTCAGTTTTTTGGATCCGATTTTCTTCTAAAAGGTTTCCACATTCCATTCATAGTTCATTCTAGGCCTAGTTTTCTGTTTCAACCAGACTTCCATTCCTCGCTAGTGCTCTTTGTCCACATGCGGCATTTTGATATTGATTTTCTGTTTTTTTATCCGAATTTCTTAGAAATGGTTTTCCCAATTCGCTCATAGTCAGTTCTAGATCTAGTTTTTTGTTTAGTCAAGGAAAATTCTTTGAATTGTATTTCAGGACTTGTCCTGCTATGTTTTTTAATTCGCTTTACCTTTTGATCACGTTTTTCGTTTTACATAGGTCACGACTTTCACTTTTCACTTCTGACTTAGCTCAATCACTGTTTCAACTGATGGTTTTTAAATCCAATCACTCAATGCATTACGGAAGATAGTGAACATAGTCAAGGTGAAAAGAGCAAAATCAAAACAGACGGGATAAACCGATAAAGCCCGGTCATTAACTCATTGAGAATTAGGTTATCAAAGTTCATTAGAGTGTTTGCTAGCTGACATTGGTATTAAGCTGATTAGTTTTTAGTTTAGAAGCTGAATTAAGTATAGTTTTAGAATCCAACCGAAAATGCACGCCGTATTAGAACACTTTTCGACACTGAAAAAAAGAGAAAAAAATTTGGTCAATTTATGTATTTTTTTTTCAATCCAGTTGTGCATGACCTTCACTTTTCGACTTTTTTCAGACTTTAATAAACTCTCGTTAAGATAACATAATTTAAATGACTTACCGGACACATAACACGTTACCGGCCATTTGGCATCTTCTGCGTCATTAGAGTACAACTTATCACACTTCAATTACCGCTATTATTATATAAAAGTTGCCAAAGAAGAGTATGATAAACTAGCGGTCTAATCACAAGTTATGCAATTTAAGCTCCAAGTCGAAATTTCTAATTTAGGTCTATACTAAACTCAAAACACGAAAATAATGATATACACACCTTATCAGAGCAATAGAGAGAAACATTTTATAATCTGACTCAAACTTCTCACCTGCACCAAGTTAAAAGGTACTCAATCACAATTATGCAATTTTTATGTGAAATATTATCAGCAGTTCGTGTTTATCCGCAAAAGTTGAGACCTTGCCTGTTAATAGCGGTGCAATTCATATTGCTTGTGAACATCCCCATGAATGCGAAGTAAAAAAGAAAAAAAGACTGAGTCATTTAAAATCTTATTTTGCGATGTTAGTAATTATAAACAGATCTTTGACGACAGTTTTTTTTGGTGCTGATGGCCATTGGTAGTGTTCCTAGTGAAATCTATCGATGGACCATTATCATTTCATAAACCCTTTGATGAACCATAGCTATTTCACAATAATTCATAGCCTATTGATGTTTCAAAGTTAATTCATAAACCCTTCGACGGACCATAGTTGTTTCACAAATTTTCTTAACCCATTGATGGATCATAGTTATTTCATCAACTCATTGATTGATCCCAGTTATTTCATAATCCCATTGATGGATCATAGTTATTTCATAAACCCTTCGATGGATCATAGTCATTTCATAAACCCTTCGTTGGACCATAGTTATTTCAAGATAATTCATAGCCCATTGATGGATCACAGTTAATTCATAAAACCTTCAAAGGACCATAGTTATTACAAAATTTTTCATTGCCATTGGTGGATCATAGTTATTTCATAAACCCATCGATGGACCATAGTTGTTTCAAATTTTTTCTAAACACATTGCTGGATCATAGTTATTTCAAAAAGCTGTTGATGGATCATAGTTAATTCATAAAACCTTCAATAGACAGTAGTTATTTCATAAACCCATTGATGGATCATAGTTGTTTCATAAATTTTTTTAACCCATTGATGGATCATAGTTGTTTCATAAACCTTTCGATGGACCATAGTTATTTCATGATAATTCATAGCCCATTGATGGATCACAGTTAATTCATAATACCTTAAATGGATCATAGTTTTTACATAATTTTTCAATACCCATTGATGGATCTTAGTTGTTTCATAAAGCCATTGATGGATCAAAGTTAAATCATAAAACCATCGAAGGACCATAGTTGTTTCATATTTTTTCTTAACCCATTGATGGGTCATAGTTATTTCATAAACCAATTGATTGTTCATAGTTATTTCATAAACCCTTTGGTGGATCATAATTAATTCATAAACCCATTGATGGATCATAGTTAATTCATAAACCCATCGTTGGACCATAGTTTTTTCATAATTCGTCATAACCCATTGATGGATCATAAATATTTTATAAACCCATTGATGGATCATAGTTATTACATAAACCATTCGATGGACCATAGTTATTTCATGATAATTCATAGGCCATTGATGGATCATAGTTAATTCATAAACACTTCGATGGACCATAGTCATTTCATAATAATTCATAGCCCATTGATGGATCTTAGTTAATTCATAAACCCTTCAATGGACCATAGTTATTTCATAATTTTTAGTTACCCATTGATGGATCATATTTATTTCATAGACCCATTGATGGATCATAGTTACTTCATAAACCCATCGATGGACCAGAGTTATGTTAATTTTTTTTCATAACCCCTTGACGGATCATAGCTATTTTATAAACCCATTGATCGATCATATTTATTTCGTAAACCCATTGATGGATCTTAGTTAATTCATAAACCCATCATTGGACCGTAGTTGTTTCATAATTTTTCTTAACCCATTGATGGATCATAGTTATTGCACAAACCCACTGATTGATCATAGTTTTTTCATAAACCCATTGACGGATCATAGTTACTTCATAAACCCATTGATGGATCATAGTTAATTCATAAACCCATCGATGGACCATAGTTGTTTCATAATTTTTCTAAACACATTGATGGATCATAGTTATTTCAAAAAGCTGTTGATGGATCATAGTTAATTCATAAAATTTTCAATGGACCGTAGTTATTTCACAAACCCATTGATGGATCATAGTTGTTTCTTAATTTTTTTAAACCCATTGATGGATCATAGTTGTTTCATAAACCTTTCGATGGACCATAGTTATTTCATGATAATTCATAGCCCATTGATGGATCACAGTTAATTCATAAAACCTTCAATGGATCATAGTTTTTACATAATTTTTCAATACCCATTGATGGATCTTAGTTATTTCATAAACCCATTGTTGGATCAAAGTTAAATCATAAAACCATCGAAGGACCCTAGTTGTTTCATATTTTTTCTTAACCCATTGATGGGTCATAGTTATTTCATAAACCAATTGATTGATCATAGTTATTTCATAAACCCTTTGGTGGATCATAATTATTTCATAAACCCATTGATGGATCATAGTTAATTCATAAACCCATCGTTGGACCATAGTTTTTTCATAATTCGTCATAACCCATTGATGGATCATAATTATTTTATAAACCCATTGATGGATCATAGTTTTTTCATAAACCCTTCGGTGGACCATAGTTATTTCATGATAATTCATTGGCCATTGATGGATCATATTTAATTCGTAAACACTTCGATGGACCATAGTCATTTCATAATAATTCATAGCCCATTGATGGATCTTAGTTAATTCATAAACCCTTCAATGGACCTTAGTTAATTCATAATTTTCAGTTACCTATTGATGGATCATATTTATTTCATAAACCCATTGATGGATCATAGTTAATTCATAAACCCATTGATGGATCATGGTTTCTTCATAAACCCATTGATGGATCGAAGTTAATTCATAAACCCATTGATGGATCGAAGTTAATTCATAAACCCATCGATGGACCATAGTTGTTTCATAATTTTTCTAAACACATTGATGGATCATAGTTATTTCAAAAAGCTGTTGATGGATCATAGTTGTTTCATAGTTTTTTTTAACCCAGCGATGGATCATAGTTATTTCATAAACCCACTGATTCATCATAGTTATTTCATAAACCCATTGATGGATCATAGTTACTTCATAAACCCATTGATGGATCGAAGTTAATTCATAAACCCATCGATGGACCATAGTTGTTTCATAATTTTTCTAAACACATTGATGGATCATAGTTATTTCAAAAAGCTGTTGATGG
Organism: Convolutriloba macropyga; assembly: GCF_964194025.1. Classification (NCBI taxonomy): domain Eukaryota; kingdom Metazoa; phylum Xenacoelomorpha; order Acoela; family Convolutidae; genus Convolutriloba; species Convolutriloba macropyga. The sequence continues at coordinate 7,817 of NW_027451012.1, forward strand.
ATTATAATTAATTCAAAAAACTTTCAATGGACCGTATTTATTTCACAAACCCATTGATGGATCATAGTTGTTTCATATTTTTTTTTAACCCAGCGATGGATCATAGTTATTTCATAAACCCACTGATTCATCATAGTTATTTCATAAACCCATTGATGGATCATAGTTACTTAATAAACCCATTGATGGATCGAAGTTAATTCATAAACCCATCGATGGACCATAGTTGTTTCATAATTTTTCTAAACACATTGATGGATCATAGTTATTTCAAAAAGCTGTTGATGGATTATAATTAATTCATAAAACTTTCAATGGACCGTATTTATTTCACAAACCCATTGATGGATCATAGTTGTTTCATAGTTTTTTTTTTAACCCATTGATGGATCATAGTTGTTTCATAAACTTTTCGATGGACCATAGTTATTTCATGATAATTCATAGTCCATTGATGGATCACAGTTAATTAATAAAATTTTCAATCGATCATAGTTTTACATAATTTTTAAATACCCATTGATGGATCTTAGTTATTTCATAAACCCTTCAATGGACCTTAGTTAATTCATATTTTTCAGTTACCTATTGATGGATCATATTTATTTCATAAACCAATTGATGGATCATAGTTAATTCATAAACCCATTGATGGATCATGGTTTCTTCATAAACCCATTGATGGATCGAAGTTAATTCATAAACCCATTGATGGATCGAAGTTAATTCATAAACCCTTCAATGGACCTTAGTTAATTCATAATTTTCAGTTACCTATTGATGGATCATATTTATTTCATAAACCCATTGATGGATCATAGTTAATTCATAAACCCATTGATGGATCATGGTTTCTTCATAATCCCATTGATGGATCGAAGTTAATTCATAAACCCATTGATGGATCGAAGTTAATTCATAAACCCATCGATGGACCATAGTTGTTTCATAATTTTTCTAAACACATTGATGGATCATAGTTATTTCAAAAAGCTGTTGATGGATTATAATTAATTCATAAAACTTTCAATGGACCGTATTTATTTCACAAACCCATTGATGGATCATAGTTGTTTCATAGTTTTTTTTTAACCCATTGATGGATCATAGTTGTTTCATAAACACTTCGATGGACCATAGTCATTTCATAATAATTCATAGCCCATTGATGGATCTTAGTTAATTCATAAACCCTTCAATGGACCTTAGTTAATTCATAATTTTCAGTTACCTATTGATGGATCATATTTATTTCATAAACCCATTGATGGATCATAGTTAATTCATAAACCCATTGATGGATCATGGTTTCTTCATAAACCCATTGATGGATCGAAGTTAATTCATAAACCCATTGATGGATCGAAGTTAATTCATAAACCCATCGATGGACCATAGTTGTTTCATAATTTTTCTAAACACATTGATGGATCATAGTTATTTCAAAAAGCTGTTGATGGATTATAATTAATTCATAAAACTTTCAAGGGACCGTATTTATTTCACAAACCCATTGATGGATCATAGTTGTTTCATAGTTTTTTTTTAACCCATTGATGGATCATAGTTGTTTCATAAACTTTTCGATGGACCATAGTTATTTCATGATAATTCATAGTCCATTGATGGATCACAGTTAATTAATAAAATTTTCAATCGATCATAGTTTTACATAATTTTTAAATACCCATTGATGGATCTTAGTTATTTCATAAACCCATTGTTGGATCAAAGTTAAATCATAAAACCATCGAAGGACCCTAGTTGTTTCATATTTTTTCTTAACCCATTGATGGGTCATAGTTATTTCATAAACCAATTGATTGATCCTAGTTATTTCATAAACACTTTGGTGGATCATATATATTTCATAAACCCATTGATGGATCATAGTTAATTCATAAACCCATCGTTGGACCATAGTTTTTTCATATTTCGTCATAACCCATTGATGGATCATAGTTATTTTATAAACCCATTGATGGATCATAGTTATTTCAAAAACCCTTCGGTGGACCATAGTTATTTCATGATAATTCATAGGCCATTGATGGATCATAGTTAATTCATAAACACTTCGATGGACCATAGTCATTTCATAATAATTCATAGCCCATTGATGGATCTTAGTTAATTCATAAACCCTTCAATGGACCATAGTTATTTCATAATTTTCAGTTACCCATTGATGGATCATAATTATTTCATAAACCCATTGATGGATCATAGTTAATTCATAAACCCATCGTTGTACCATAGTTGTTTCATAGTTTTTCTTAACCCAGCGATGGATCATAGTTATTTCATAAACCCACTGATTCATCATAGTTGATTCATAAACCCATTGATGGATCATAGTTACTTCATAAACCCATTGATGGATCGAAGTTAATTCATAAACCTATCGTTGTACCATAGTTTTTTTCATCAATTTTCATAACCTATTGATGGATCATAGGTAATTCATAAACCCATTGATGGATCATAGTTACTTCATAAACCCATCGATGGACCAGAGTTATGTTAATTGTTTTTCATAACCCCTTGACGGATCAAAGCTATTTCATAAACCCATTGATTGATCATATTTATTTCATCAACCCATTGATGGATCATAGTTAATTCATAAACCCATCATTGGACCATAGTTGTTTCATAATTTTTCTGAACCCATTGAAGGATCATATTTATTCCATAAACCCACTGATTGATCATAGTTTTTTCATAAACCCATTGATGGATCATAGTTACTTCATAAACCCATTGATAGATCATAGTTAATTCATAAACCCATTGATGGATCATAGTTACTTCATAAACCCATCGATGGATCATAGTTAATTCATAAACCCATCGTTGGACCATAGTTTTTTTTCATAAATTGTCATAACCCATTGATGGATCATAGCTATTTTATAAACCCATTGATGGATCATAGTTATTTCATAAACCCTTCGATGGACCATAGTTATTTCATGATAATTCATAGCCCATTGATGGATCACAGTTAATTAATAAAACCTTCAATGGATCATAGTTTTTACATAATTTTTTAATACCCAATGATGGATCTTAGTTATTTCATAAACCCATTGATGGTTCATAGTTAAATCATAAAACCATCGAAGGACCATAGTTGTTTCATATTTTTTCTTAACCCATTGATGGGTCATAGTTATTTCATAAACCCATTGATAGATCATAGTTAATTCATAAACCCATTGATGGATCATAGTTACTTCATAAACCCATCGATGGATCATAGTTAATTCATAAACCCATCGTTGGACCATAGTTTTTTTTCATAAATTGTCATAACCCATTGATGGATCATAGCTATTTTATAAACCCATTGATGGATCATAGTTATTTCATAAACCCTTCGATGGACCATAGTTATTTCATGATAATTCATAGCCCATTGATGGATCACAGTTAATTAATAAAACCTTCAATGGATCATAGTTTTTACATAATTTTTTAATACCCAATGATGGATCTTAGTTATTTCATAAACCCATTGATGGTTCATAGTTAAATCATAAAACCATCGAAGGACCATAGTTGTTTCATATTTTTTCTTAACCCATTGATGGGTCATAGTTATTTCATAAACCAATTGATTGATCATAGTTATTTCATAAACCCTTTGGTGGATCATAGTTATTTCATAAACCCATTGATGGATCATAGTTAATTCATAAACCCATCGTTGGACCATAGTTTTTTTTCATAATTTGTCATAACCCATTGATGGATCATAGCTATTTTATATACCCATTGATGGATCATAGTTATTTCATAAACCCTTCGATGGACCATAGTTATTTCATGATAATTCATAGCCCATTGATGGATCATAGTTAATTCAAAAACACTTTGATGGACCATAGCCATTTCATAATAATTCATAGCCCATTGATGGATCTTAGTTAATTCATAAACCCTTCAATGGACCATAGTTATTTCATAATTTTTAGTTACTCATTGATGGATCATATTTATTTCATAAAACCATTGATGGATCATAGTTAATTCATAAACCCATCGTTGTACCATATTTGTTTCATAGTTTTTCTTAACCCAGTGATGGATCATAGTTATTTCATAAACCAACGGATTGATCATAGTTATTTCATAAACCCATTGATGGATCATAGTTACTTCATAAACCCATTGATGGATCGTAGTTAATTCATAAACCCATCGTTGTACCGTAGTTTTTTCATCAATTTTCATAACCTATTGATTGATCATAGGTATTTCATAAACCCATTGATGGATCATGGTTACTTCATAAACCCATCGATGGACCAGAGTTATGTTTATTGTTTTTCATAACACCTTGATGGATCATAGCTATTTCATAAATCCATTGATCGATCACATTTATTTCATAAACCCATTGATGGATCATAGTTAATTCATAAACCCATCATTGGACCATAGTTGTTTCATAATTTTTCTTAACCCATTGATGGATCGTAGTTATTCCATAAATCCACTGATTGATCATAGCTTTTCATAAACCCATTAATGGATCATAGTTACTTCATAAACCCATTGATGGATCATAGTTAATTCATAAACCCATCGTTGGACCATAGTTGTTTCATAATTTTTCTTAACCCATTGATGGATCATAGCTATTTCATAAACCCATTGATCGATAATGGTTTTTTCTGAAAGCCATTGTTGGGCCATAGTTATTTCATAAACCGATCGATGGATCATAGTTTCATCATAAAAACAAAGATATTTTTTGAATGAAATTTTCGAAAGCAATAAAATTCAACATTACACGGAGTTTAAATTTTGCAATGTGCCGTTATTTTTGATGAGACCAGAAAAATATTTTGTCTAAACAAAGTAAACTCGACGTTGAGGATGGGGGGCAGAGTGAACTAGACCATTTCAAGGAACACTATAAAGGGAAAGATCCCTGAAAACAATTAGGGTATTCAGTTGGGTAATTAGATCTTTTCCGATTTTAACCCAGTACGTTATGCTCCACCCAGTACATTATGCAACCCCACTTAAAAAACACTTTCCGTCCCCCCAGCTTAGTGGTCAGATAGCGTATAATCAGATAACTATTTTTGACGTTTTTCCGGCCATTTTTTGATGTTTTCTGGACCAATTTGATAGACTTTCTATGTTCCAATGAAATCCTGTCGATGGATTTTCTTAGATCTGGTGAAATTTCATCGATGGATTTTCTATGATCCAGTGAAATCCCATTGATAGATCTTTTTTGATCCAGTGAAATTCCCTCGATGGATTTTCTATGACCCAGTGAAATCCCATCGATGGATTTTCTATGATCCAGGGAAATCCCATCGATGGATTTTCTATGATCCAGTGAAATCCCATCGATGGATTTTCTATGATGCAGTGAAATCCCATCGATCGATTTTCTATGATCCAGTATAATCCCATCGATGAATTTTCTATGATCCAGTGAAATCTGATCGATGGATTTTCCATGATCTAGTGGAATCCCATCGATGGATAGTCTATGATCCAGTGAAATCCCATCGATGGATTTTCTGTGATCCAGTGGAATCCCATCGATGGACTTTCTATGATACAGTGAAACCCCATCGATGGATTTTCTATGATCCAGTGAAATCGCATCGAAAGATTTTCCATGATCCAGTGAAATCCCATCGATGGGTTTTCTATGATCCAGTGAAATCCCATCGATGGATCTTCTAAGCTCTGTTGAAATCGCATCGATAGGTTTTCTTGTGAGATTGCTGTGATCCATTGATGGGATTCACTGGTACTCCAACCCGGGTCTTTCTTTATTAATCAAAAGTTATAT
>NW_027451013.1:0-23976 GCF_964194025.1 Convolutriloba macropyga
CTAACTTTTAACTGGGTTTTATGAAATACTCACAGCGCGAGCCGAGAGAACCATTTTCTTCGTTTCCATAGTAACCTGCATCACCAAAAGATGTAATTAATAAAACCCATTTGATAACAACCAAATCGTTGCCGTATATAACAAAAGCTTCACTGTTTTGTCCCGAATAAACCTAGCTCGAACTTAAGCACCGGTAAAAAAATTTTCGGACTTAAATATCATTTCGTTTTGTTCACCAAAAAAGGAATAAATACCATGGACGATAAATTTGGGAGCAATTAAAAAGCTCACTTGTTCCGTAGTATCAAAAATTAATCAAAACTTGAGGAAAAGATCATTTGAGGTGGTTTTAATTAATTGATAGGTTTTGGCGGCAGTCTAGAAATATCTTTCTATCATCTCAACACAATTCGTTTCTATATTCCCAATTTTTCCATTATTCATTTCCATAAATCTATTTGATGAAACCTCTCAACGTGATAATCAAACGATTTCAATCGAGCTCTCAAACGGGCATATTTTGCAATGTTTGAAACTGGGACCTTATCTGCAAAGAAAATAAATAAAAAATTAACTGCCAGTTGTAAAATATAGCAGTAATAAGCGTGACCATACTCAATCCAAGCTCGCCTGTGTTAAAAAAAATCTGACAATAACTAGTTTGGTGGTCTTATTTTTCCATTGTTTTGCATTAATATTTCATGCAACTTAATGTCACGCATTGGTCTTGTGTTCTATCTTTAGCGTTTCATTTTGTTACAAAATAACTGTTTTTCAGCAATTCTGTTTTTTTTACATGTTATGGTGTCATTAAATTGAAGTTGCAATTTATTGATAAGTATGAATATTTTATGCAGGAATGCTGTTTGGACATGGCTTTCATTTGTGTTCTCTTTAGCTTTGATGGCTACTAGAGGCAAATCTTGTTCCTTGTATTGAATTTTCAGATGGTCTATTGATCTATCAATAACGGCGACTGTTTGAAACTCCAAGTGTTACAATCCCAGTCACTAATCTTCTCGTGTTTGTGTAGTTCATTGCGTTGACCGCAACTTTTTCTGATTACAGTGTTTTTATGCCCCCCCCCTCCCAGTGTTTTTATGCCCCCACTTACAAATTATGGATTGTTATATAGCATATTACTATGTAAAAAATTAGCAAAATTAGCACGTGCGCCTGGGGGAGTAAAAGAATGTCCCCACTAAGCTGGGGGGGGGGGGGGGGGGGTCTATTGAAGGACAAAATAAACCCAAAAAACTTAAAGTAATTATTTAAATTTTTGATATGTAAGAAGCGCAAAATTTAGAAAAAAAAGTTGAACTGCTTTTTGTTGCTGCTCGAAGTGAAATAAATATATGTGAACATAAAATAAAATGAACTTAAGTTCCCCGCTTATAAGTATCTAAAAAGAGCGAACAGCGGCCAAGCAAAAATAAACTGATTTTAAGCTTGACTTTTAAAGTCTTTTCATAAGTCGAGTTCTAAACTTGGGGTTGTAAATTTACTCTCATTCAAATCTAAAGCAGAGAACAGCGACAACGCCCAAAGTTTGTGCCAAAATGGCAGTCTTTTTGTTGACACATTTTGTGGGCGTTTTTCTAACTAATAATCCACATCAAAGATGGGCGGCGTTCTTTAGTACACCTGTGTTTATTTAATTTTTGTTCAGATACGATCAAATCACGCTCAGTTTGCACAAAGACAGCTGCTTATGCTGCTATAATAGTCAGTGCTTACTTGGTAAAAAAGTCAATACTAAAACTGCCGGATTTTATTTTTCAAACTGAAATCAATCAAATTTGTATCCATATTTCTTCCAAGTTCACAATTGGAGTAAAATAACCATAGTTGCGAAGTTTTTAAATATATTTATTGGAAAATTATTCAAAAAGCTACCAGGTGATTTATTTAAAAATAATCAGGTAGAGGTTCCAGACCAAAGCGAGTACTGATCAGATGTTCAAGTGCAGATCTTCAAGGAGAGAGACAGAATGTTAACAGATGGGTTTTAAGCCAAAAAAGAAAGATTGGTAGCAGAAAATGTCTTCTTCCATCAATTGCCGAATAAAGTATACATTTTGACGGATAAAGAATTTCATTTAAAAATTTCCATCCAATTGCGTGTCCTCAGTAATGTATTTGAAAACAATAAGTTTGCACTAAATGCTCAAGTTATTTAATGACTTAAAGGCCTGGTTGAATTTTCTTCAATAAGACGACAACACTTATATTTGTAATTTCTTAAACCCAAATTTTGATTACTTTTTGAAAATTCCTCCATCAATTTGTTCTGTTCCTGTGCAAAAGTTTGAAAAAACACGATGACGGTAGATTGAACAAAAGATAATAATTTTTTCTTAATTAAAAATGAAATTGTCCTTTGTGAGCCCAAACAACGGTTGAACAAAAGTTGCCCTGTTAGACTCAAAAATCAAACATTTGTTTTTTGAAGAAAATCGTAGCAATCTTTAAATTTGTCCTTTTTATAAGGAAACGCAAAAATCAATTCAGGCAAGTCACATTCAAAAATTACTTCATCAAAATGTGTAGGATATTAGGCAAAAACTCGATTAGGCGCAAAAAATTTCTCCAACCGTTAGGCAAAATATTTTGAACTAAGGTTTTGCGAAAATTAGGCGAATACCAATAAAAATATTTAAAAGAAGCACTGCAAAAATTGCGAGGTAATATAATATAATATAAAAAAATGACTATAACAATTGACTTCGTAGCTTATCAATTGACTTCGTAGCTTTTGAATTTTGATCTTTTTCAAGATTTACATTCAGCCCAACTCTCTTAATTTTTCGTGCGTTTTTTGCAAAAAGTAGTTCTAACAAAAATACCTAGAAGCTATTGATGATTATTTTTTGAAAACAAACCTCTCTTTGTTGTTATCTTAAAAGTTAATATCATCGACGGTAATGGTAAAAAATTCAATACATGAGATGCCAAACATTGAACTCAATGATACATTTTGCACGTACGTTCATCAAGTACTTTCCATGTAAAGACGGTTGTTCGCGAAACTTCACAACTTTATCTCTTTTTTCATCTTTATATACTTGAGTTGGTTTAGGAGAACCTCTTTTAATTGTTTTAATTTTTATGGGCCTAAATTCCACGAAACTTCTAAAAATCAGTTCAAGATTTTCAAAATACTTGAACATTAATTAAACTTTTCACAACAATTAGTCAAATAATGTTTCAAAGATTAAAAACAAAAAACATTAAAAAGAGTTTTTTTATGTTATCACGCTTTAAACATCCGTGAAATACTCTTTCTCCATCTGTGGAATGGTTCTACTACCACAGAGGGAAAAGTGCCATTTTTGGAATTTCATTAGCTCAAATTGAATAAACTTTTTTTTATCACCGAAGCACTCTGGCACAAATTGTTTCGCTCCAAATTGCAGAAACTTCGGATTTTACTTTTTTTGAAACCGGGAAGTAGAAACAATGAGTTGAGTATTTTGTATGCATTCGAAAATAGACAAAATATACACTTTGTTTGTCTGCTATAGTTCTAAAACTTTATCTTAGCGCCATAGTCCTGCCAAACAGAATATAATATCTTTCTTTTAAAATAACATATGGTCAGAATAAGTGAGATTAATGAAAATTTTTATTATAAACTACGTAAATTTCTACAGAAAAATGAAAACCAACTTTTAATCGGCGATAAATCTGGGACAGCGTTTCCTAAACAATTTTACCCAAAATTTGTCCAAAAAAGCTAAATTTTTTCTGAACATTGCGCATTTATTGGTTAACTAAGATTGCAATTGTTACTTTAAAATTGTGAACTACTAATGCGAAGAGTCTTGTACGCTCAATCTCCTGTGCTTGAAAAATATTTCTTAGACCAAATTGCAACATATATCGTCTTCCAAACTGCATTCTCAACACTGAGAAAGAAGTTTGTCGAGAACAATAAATTTCTCTGGCTAAACATACCAAAATTTAAAAACAAATCGAAACAATTTAAGCTGTTCTGCAAGACATCTGTTACAAAAAAAAACGAAATGCCTTTTTTGAAACAAAACAAAAGTGCTAGTAGTTAAAACCATTCTTTGGCGTGGAAATGTTTTCATGGACTTCGTTTCGACTGTCTTTAATTTTAATCAATATTTATTTAGTTTTAAAATTATAAAAACTTGCTTGCTTAGCTCAATTGAGCTTTACTAAAAACGGGGATTTTGAATTTGTGCTCTTTTTTGAAAAAATTTTTCAAGGTCCCATTTCACTCCCAGCTTACTTTCATCGACTGCGTCTGTGGTTATCAAAAATTAGCCGTTGAATCAACAACGTTCATTCATTCATTTAAAATATGCCTTTCGTCAAAATCATGGACACATATATGACTTTCGCGATTCAAAAAGAAAACAAACCTTCAGCGCTGATGCTCCTTCAAATCACCGCATTCGCGGTTATTTCTTTTAAAATATACCGCTAAAACTTAGCATTTAGCTAACAAATATTCGTGGTAGTGTTGACGGTATATCATTTCACTTTTCATTATATCAATGGAATTATAGATTGCATGTGAAAATTCTTTTTTTACTGCTTTTGGATCTTTTCCGTTAGCGCCCCCAATAAATTATTCACCCCCATTTCTATATGTTTAACAATAATGTATGCATTTGAGTTTTTAGGTTTTCATACGCGTCAATAGGCAATTAGAAGATAGTACTAGAGTTTGAAAATAGTATGTTTATGTCAATAAGTCACTGCATATAAGGTAAACATCAACGGAAAACTTGTTCTTGTTGCGTTTTTATTAATTTTGAGATTTGTAAAGGGGTCTACTTCTATAATTTTCTTGAAAATAGTTCAAATATGGTCGTTGATGTATTATACCATAGGAGCGTTATTAGGTAAATAAATATACCGTTTTCAGAAGGGAGCAAAACATTAATATTTGAAGGGGTGCCTAAAATTCGGTTATATAGAACGGGTGTGGTGGCTCTAGAGGAGAATATCCCTACTTTCACGTGTTATTCACTGCTTATCTTACTTAAATTTTAAAAAATCTCATTCAATTTATTGATAGTCTTATATAACGTTTTCCGCGAAAGCGAGTGGTCACACCTCTCCCGCGATTGCAGGTTGAATTCTTGTGGATCGATCCAGATTTCTCACTCAAGGCTGGACCTACTTATGAAAAGACCATACTCGACCAAAAAATGTTGTGAAAAGGCTCTGCTGGACACAAAAAGCCCCTGGAACCTGGAAAGTCTTCAACTCAATTTTTTTTAAACCATTGGACTCCAAATTGTCACAAAGTGGGCGCGTTGGACTCTACTAAAAATCAATCTCTTACTCTGTTTTTTCGTTAGACCCAATATGTGATGATGCTTCATTTCTCTACAGAAAACCCTGACTGCGTCAGGGTTTTCTGCTTCATTTCTCTAGCCTGGACCCGGCTAATTGAAATGGATTAAACAATTCAATATTTTCCGCCAGTACGCTTGAACAGACTGCTTTCAGAGAACAAAATTTCCCGTTAGACTTTTGACGAAAAGATCTATATTTTTACATATAAACATTGAGCTTTTTTCTACTACCCCCCCCCTCCCCCCCCCCCCCACACACACACACACACACACACACACACACACACAAACACACACACACACACAAACACACACACACACACACACACACACACACATACACTCTCAACAAAACGATTTCCCCCTCCCAACAAAACAGCAAAAGTCAATTTTTGAATGACGGAATTCAATAACGCATTTGAAAAAGACTAACTTGCTGATGAGGGTCGTTTTGAAGCAAAGTCCTCTGCCTCAGAATCATTTTTCCTCATCCAACGCCCTCTATCCTTTGCTTCTCACTCTCTGGGATGTCAAAAACTTCGAACTGAAATCCACTTCCTTTTATTTTATTTCTTCAGCCGCGTTCTGCCGAACTTCTTTGTGATCAAATATTCATAACAAATTTTGTCAGCATCTGTTCTGTAGTTGTAAAGCGCTACCTGTAATTTTGTAACGATACAATTTCAAATCTATATTCATAAAAGACCACTGCAATTTTCTACTCATAACTTTTTCATTAATCACCCATCTCGGCTTATTTATGAATACGGAACATTATTGTTCGGCTACTTTGAGAGCTTTGGAATATTTTGAGATGTAAAAAGAATTTCCAAACTTTTCCAATTTTATTCATATTTTATTCATAATGAAGAGCAGGTTGAGAAAAATTGTCTTTTGTCTGGGAAGTAAGCTGAAAATTTTGGACAACAAACAAAGTATGTGTACGTTTGATAAATAGGAGCGCAGTTGTTGAAGAAATTGCGTCGTTTATTACAGCTTTGAAAGCGTTATACATGTGAATGAAAATATTATATGATAATAATTGAGTTATTACAGATGGAATTAGTGTTTAAGTAATTCCAGGTGAAATAGACCCATTCATGCGTGAACAAAAAGGCATTGTTAGCCAAGTCAAACCTTGCTTCCAAAAAAGCTGCTCTGGTTCTGCTCTAAAGAACAACACAAATTATCAACAAACCACGTCTTTCAACCTTCCAGGCTCTGACTGACCATTAGGGATTCAAATATTATTGCGGATAATAATTTTCATTCTGCACAGGTGAGCTATTACAATGGGGTGGGGGTTTGGGGTTGAGCGCAGAATTTTAGCCGCCATGTTAAGCCGGTATCCGCCTACTTTGAGGAAAGATCTGAAAGAGCACTTGACCGAGCAATTTGGCCGATCGAGATGAAGTGATCGCGATTAGATGATGTTGATCTAAATAGAATAGGATATAAACTTATATAAACAGAGTTAATCAAACGTGTTTTAGGTCGAAGGAAGCTTTCAGTTGATGAACTTCTGTTTTTGCTAGGAAACAGTCAAGTTTTTTAATGGTATACATTTTGAACTGAAAGATTAAATAAAATGAAAATTTAATTTTCTTGATACTTTCACTAAATAAACTCAAAAGGAACCTTTAATGCAAGCATTGCAATGTCTTCAACGTCAAAAAATATTTGATTTCAGGCAACAAACTTTCAGGCGATGAGAAATAAGAACTTGAAACTGTACAATTGCGTCCGAAGACGTTGCATAACTATAGAACTAATACACGACACATGCGCTGAGTCCTTAAATTGGTCAAAATTTTGCCTCTAGAATCACCGAAAAAACTGCATTATAACCAGTCGGCTAATTGGACATTTTTTAAAATGGACGGTGGAGTTTAAAAGTAAGTCAGCATTAATCTGTTTAACCTAAATAAATGCACGTTTTGTTGATGAATTGAGCGGCAATATCAATCCTGCAAGCAATATTCTATACCCCCCGTTTGAGCAGCCATAAAATTATTTTAATAATTCCTCCTCAAACCGAAACATGTGAACAAATTTGTGCGCGATTTTTTGCGTGACACGGGTGTGTGGGTTTTACGATTTGTGAACAAAAGTGGGCAAATCGAACGGCAATAAAGCTGTTTTGATTTGACACTGGACCGTGTCTGTTTCTGTGGGTCGATTGGGGGTAATGTTTGGTGAACTTACAAGTTTTTTGTCATTTTTGAGCCGAATTGTCTGTCTGTTGTGGACTACAAAATTATCGATCAAATACTGAAAAGGTGACAAAAGATGTATGATGTCATGCATGTAAATGTATGTCAATAATTGACACCAATTGACTGAATAGTCGTGTCGATGTTATTTTGGTCCAATTATCAATTTGATTTACCTACTACAATTTCTGGAATAGATTGTATAGCACGGATTATACTAGCATAGAAACCCGGCTCTGAATATGGCTTTCTCTGAATATTTACAGTGCCCAGATTCTGATCATACAACAATTCCATCACTGATTATTAACATATAAAACGTTTTCGGACCTATTTTTTGGCAATTTACAGGCTACTTTTGACGTTTTTTAGAATAGCAGAAACTTCAATTTAGGGATTTAAACTTGGTTTCTGGCTCACAATCGCAAAAAGACACATGATCAGGTCTGAAACAGTAATGATATTAGACTTGCACAATACTGATATTGACTTGGCAATAAGAAAAAAATTTAATTGAAACTAAATTGGTTAACATAACGGTGGCTATCTATACAACAGGTCAACTGTTTATGAATCAGCATTTTTTATTCTCCCACATGTAAAATGTTGCCGTTTGCTGCAATCTTTTTGGCGGCTCATGAAAAAAGGACCAATCTGGACGCTTCTTATTCTGAATTGGTTAATAAATCTGGCCAAAAGGCGAGAGTCAAAATCATTGAGGCAGACTCCTTGATCATAACTGTCGACAATGATTGCAACAGTAATGGATCAACCATCTCCCCTCCGATCCGTCGAGCAACCAAAAAGAAAAATAGTCAAGAAGGGAGCCCGAGCCAACAACATTGCCGCTGATCCCCAAATAGCGGTGATTGACAAGGATTGCATCAGTGTACAGAAACCTACAGACAACCCCTGCGCGTGGAAAGAACGGTTGTCACTTAACACAGCCAACAGCTTGAGTGTTTTCTTTAAGTTTGCCGATATTCCGCCAAGGATTTCAATTGCAAGGGGGAACAAATGTGATTCCCGTTTTTGCAGCATAAAGCGCGTATCCTGCCTTTGTAGCCGCATTAGTTACATCAAATGTAACAGGTTTCCCCGCTTTCCAATTTGGTACAAAAATGTCTCGGAGGAGCGATTGGCGTTCTGGAATGAGGTTTTTTTTCAACTACTGGTGAAAGCTGTGTAGATGAGCAAGCAGACACCGTTTCACTCGAAGCCGATCATGTCTTGCAATTGCGTCTGTTCGACCGCGACACGCAGTGCCATGATCCCCATAGATGTAAAGACCTCCTGCTTTACAAAACGGGCTCTTCCTTTCGGCGTCGTAGACAAGGACACACAAACTGTACTTTGCACTGATTCTAAACGCATTTGGTGCCATATGAAGTCCAAGAGCTGGAATGAGGGAAGCAGACAACCAAGCTCCAGCATGTCGAACAGACAATGAGAGAAGTCGGGCGGATTCTCTCTCTCAAGCTAAATTATCTTTGAGACCATGAAATTTTTTATTTTCAAGAGCATGTTGGATCGTCTTTTGCGAAGGGTTTGAAATGTCCAGTTGTGCTATACTGGAATAAAAATCTTGATAAACTTGGCAGTTTTTCGGCCGGCTTTCACGGGTCATTTTTGAAACAAGGTCTTCAGAGGAGAGAACAGAACCAACGAATGATTCTTTATACTGATCTTGGCATTGGCGAACACCCATTCCTGAAAGGGTTATGGACAGGGATGCTTGAGTCCAGGATTCTTCTGGAAGAACAGTTCCAAGGATTTTCTCAAATTTTCGGGCTGTTGGGCGCAAAATTTTCATAGAGTTTTAATTACTGGACTTGTGGGCGTTTGACAACGCAAAGAATACGAAATTTTGGTGGCCCGAATGCAGTGGTGTAGGATGCCTAGGGCGCACTGGGGATCGTCAAGGTAGTCCAACTTTTCAAAAAGTAAACTTACTCTCCCAATTATTTTGTTAAGTTTCTTGCAGACAAACTCTGGGGTTCTTAACACAGCTCCAAGAACCTCAAGGCCCGAAATATTATTTCGTTTTTTTTGTTAAATCCAGTCTGTCTAAATCTACCGTGGACCACAGTTTGCACTAATTGACCCTGACGTGGAGGCCGTGATCAAATCCAAGCTGTCATATAAGATCCCAAGATCTAATGAGATCGTCCTCTGAGCCCACCAAGACACCATCATCTAGATACCAGGAATGATGTTGAAGCTCTGGAGAAGATTTCTAAATTTTAATTATAATGGGCCAGAGCGTCAGAGAGAAAGGCCAAGGTCCCAATGGGTCGCCTTGCTGGATACCGCTTTCACCGCTAACAACAAATTTGTCATAGAAAAATTGGCTGTTTTGTGAATAACAGAAATTGGTAAAAGCGGCAATGCCAGGCATTGAACTGGCAACGCTTTTCAGTATTTCACTGCGTTTTATGCATTGCAGAAGACAATTTGCAAAATACCCGAAGAACTGGACAAGGTGAGTGTTTCTTCATACGAAAGCTTAGTCGAATGTATAATGGCTTCCGCTCCAACCTTCACTCGGACAACTAATTACCTAATTGCAGGCTGTGGAAAAATTCTTTTGCTTCTAAATTAGCTTCCTTGGCTGAAGATTTAGCTATATGCCCCCTCAAGACGTCTCCTCTTGCAATAGGGCAAATACCGCCTTTTTTAACAAGGCTGAAAGCGACGCATCACAAAGAGCTTGTGAAACAAATTTTGGAAGTTCCCCAAGGCAGCTTATGTTTAGCAGCTTAGTCAGTACTCTCAAAGCAATATGTGACTGAACTGAAGCGGTACACTCTGCAACATGAAAAAGATGTTCGGGAAACATGTTTGAAGGACCATATCCTGTACAGCTAGAAAACGAGTTCAGGTGTTCAGAAAAATTTTCATCAAGGAATTGATTGGCTTGTGTTGAAAAATTTTGGACTACAATAGGCTTTTCTTCAGTGGAATGCAATTTTTTCAAAATATGGAGAGTTGCCTTATTGGCTGGCGCAAAACCATCAGAAGCCAAAACTATTGTTGCTCTGCCATATTGGCCCTGGAAACACAAATTTTTTGCACGTTTGATAATCTCTTCAGAGTTTGTATCGTTTGCTTGTTTTGATTGTTTCAAAGAGCAAGCTTCGTTCCAAAGCCCTCCAAAGTCTCCGCTGTTCCAGCTATGAATTCTTTCCAGAATTCTTTGGTCGTTATTCCGTCTGTGTTTTTATCCTCTCCTTTTACTGACACTTAAAATGCATTTAGATAATCCGAAAAATTTTCTCCTGTTTAGTTCTGTATTGGGATTTTCAATGCAATCAATAATGACGTCAGAGAAAAGCTCTGACCATTTGTACCGTACATTGATAGGGACATAGCGGATAGTCGCGACTTTATTGTGCAGCAACATTTTTTTATCTGGAAGTTTACCGTCTGTTCTAATTCTTTCGGAGTTCAAACCAGCTAATGCATCGTCTACATAGCGTGCGCTCTCGGCATTCATTAGGAGATCGTAGACTTGGTCTGATTGTTCCGTGGAGACTTTTTTCAATTTACTTAAAGGTTTTTTGAAACCCCAATAGGTCCATATTGATTTTGAGTCGAACCATGAGTCGTAATCAGGACCTCATCCGATGTATCTATTTTTCGTTTCTTCCAAAGGATGTTCTAATACCTGGATCTTATATAATTTGTCGGCTGTGTCAGGAATGAACAAATTATAGCCAGTTTAACTTATTTTCTATTGTAAGGTTGTACATCTGTTGAGTTAGACCACAAGATACTACAGGCACAAAACGTTATTTGACATAATCGTAATCAACTTTATTTAAAAAATATTTTCCCTTTTCAATATAACTTCCAGTTTGAAAATGGTGTCCTCTTTACGATATACTTGTTGAGTTTCAAAACATAAGTATATTTAAAAAATCTGTGTGCTTTCTTAAAAGCTGGAGAATCTGTTGTAATAATTCATTTGCGTGCAAAGAATGCGTGCAAATTAATTGATAAGATTTAATTGCCGAAGTTGAAAAATTCATTGAAAAAGATGGTCCGAAGAAAGATGAAAGTGTTGTGTTAGAAAAAAAAACAAGGAAAAGCCATTTTTTCAAAAGAACTTCATCGATTTTAACTGAGATTTTAACTAACATTCGATTAGAAGTCTTGACTACCGAACATAAAAGCGAAGTTCAGACGAAATCAACAGAAATTAGGTCAGTCAAATAATAATCAGATTAAAGCCTAAAAAACGAAAATCTCACAAAACTAATGAAGTGCTTCAAAACTCAAATATAAAATAAGCCAGTACAATTTACTTTTCAGCTAACATGGAAGTTTGGTTCAAAATTAAAAGAATATCAACAAAAAGGCCCCCATGATTTTGTTTAGAAGATTTAAAACAGTTATTCGGTTAATAAAACTTGAACTTCCTCCATTTTTGATTCATACGTTTCAAGTTATGTGTGTCTAAAAAACAAGGTAGCTGCAATTTTAAGTTCTCACAGTTTTAATATTTGGAAAGTATTTTGTAAACTTCAACTATAATTTTCTTCAGAAATACAAAAAAAATCAAAAAACAAATTTACTTGAATCCCGTTTGTCGTAAAATAAGGAAAATACTACAACGAACAGTATTGACTCCTCCAAATAAGTCAAAAAAAATCAACACTAATTTAATTGAAAAACGTCTCAAAATTCAACATAGAATAATAGCAAGAACTGCCCTGAATTTGCATCAAAGCTCGCCTTCCTTTTTCGATATGACTGAAATGATAACATGAACTATATCAACCAGATTCGCCTGCCCACCTTGCAGTTTAACTGCTAGAATTATGGCAATCAATGAGATAAAAAATTCTTTTTCGTTTTCATTTTAGCTTCCCTCCGAGAAATCTTAGCCCTCCACGAATCAAGAGCTCCCATTAAGGATTTCTTTACTATACCGTGAGCTATGACTTTTGTGGCTCCCCATTGGATGGGGGCCTATATTGGGCGAGACTTTTGTTGTTTCCTTAGCATTTGGAGCGGTTAACCCGTTTTTACAAGACGTCTCCATTAGTTTTCGAAAATCTGTGTTGCCCAATTAAAGAAATTCGTTTTCAAAACGGGCTTTGAGTATGTGAACTATTGTTGCGTGTGACTAGATGTGGTAATATTCGTGGAAAGCATTTTTGACAACTTTCAAAGCCAATTTAACGAATCAAGGAACTTTCGAATTTTTACAATTGTTCAAGCTTAATATTTCACAGGAGGGTGAACAGCTCCGAATATCAAAACTGAGATTCGAGGTGGTTATAAATTTAGTTTTGCATACAAAATCAAATATCTGACTGATGAATGGCAATGACTTATAAGTGCCACTTGATAAGTGACAATTTGTAATAGCATGCGTTTGAAATGGCACGTACTGCAAACAGGTCTTTTCTGAATCTCGTCAGAACGCCTCAACACACAATTCAGAGGTTTCAGAAAAGACTTTAATTAACAATTAACTTGGTTAACATAACGGAGGTTATCAATACAACAGATCAACAGCTTATGAATCTCATTTCATCAGCATTTTTTATTTTTCCACATGTAAAATATTTGTTTTTATTCTCCCCACTTTGGTCAGGTAAGAATAAAAATAGTAGAACTGCACATTAATAAGGTTCCCTTTTGCTGCAATCGTTTTGGCTGCTCATCATAAAAGGACCAATCTGGACTCTTCTTATTCTGAATTGGTTAATAAATCTGGCCAAAATACAGAGACAAGTATTTTCATATCATCTCTGGGAATTCCGTTGGATTCAGAAATGTTATTAAATAGAAGCAACCGAGGAATTTGGAAGCTGCAGTTGTTACATTCATTTCTAGTTGATGCATTCAACTCCTTGAAAAATAGCAGAAGTAGGCCATTTCTAACGACAAGCGGCTTGAAAACTCGTACTTTTTGATCAGTTTTCATAGTTGACAGCTTGTGTAAGACAGTTTTATTAAGTTTTACAAACTAAACGGTGGACGTTCAATGCGAATAATAACCTGCGCTGCGTAATTTGAATGGCAACGCATTAACACCAAGGAGTGCTTCGATGTAACCATCGGCACTCAGTGGAAAAAGTTAGACAAATTGATGAAAGCGCCCTTTTTTATTTAACTTCAACGAATCATCTTTAGAGATTTTTAAAGAGCGCGCTAGAGAGATTTCGAGTAAAATATCATGTGCATTGAATGTGCTGTAGCAATGAACTGTTTAATTTTTGATTGGGTTCAAAATCTTCTAGTATGGCAATAAAAGGATCTGAACAATTGCTCGGAAGTACTCAAAAGTTTGAAATTTGCTTGAAAAAAAAAACAGAAGAGAAAAAACCCTATTGGATGCTGTTCTATCGGAGCATGTATCAAATGATTTATTTTTTTTGATAATTGAAACGATAATGTGCTGACATTGCTATTACGAGTTTTTTGGTTTTGCAAAAAGAATCGGCCAGAGATGAATAATTGACTCTAGGCGTTATGGTTTGGTAGCCGTTTCTGAACATTTACTTGGTAATCAGAAATCTGCGAGAAGTTTGAATTTGTTGACAGTCCTGCTTGTCAAAAAACTAAACATTGTTGTGTAGTTTTGTTTTTAAAGTTCAAGAATTGGGAAACCTCAGACGATCTCAGGAGCATCTTTCTCATTAATATGATACGCCTTTGAAGCACTTTTCAGTGTCAAGTCATCGAAAAGCTTGTACAAGTGTGTTCAAAACGGACGAGAAGTCATTAACGATTTGGTGGACTGAACAATTAAATGATTGAGTGTATAATTGGACATATAACTTCTAAGGCATTAATCTTTTCAAAAAGTAGGAAATAGCTTGATCAATTATTTCCGGAAAAACATGAAGGCAAAAATGTTTAACTTATTTTGATGTTCATTGCCAAATATGTTTCAGTTATTCTTCTCTAGGTAGTTATTGAATTGCTAGTAAAACGATAATTGCTGTTAACACTGTTGAGCAGATTTTTTTTGCAATTTGCAGCTGAAGAGCTTCTACTAAAAGATTCGTTGTATTCTTCGCATGACAACAAATATCCGTCTCAATCAGTTTCGAAAATGAAAGTAAGTGAGAGTAAAATGACGTTTTATTGGGTTAATTTTATATCAGCAAACTGTCAGTGACAGTGATTTCTATAGCAAGTATGTGGAAATTAAATCAATTATAATGAAAAATTATTAATAGCAGTTGCTTGAAATTGAAAAAAGTTGCTTCAGTCTTATTTGGCTGTTGATAATAGCTCAAGCAATGCTACGTGCCGCTATTGTGTTAACATTTGTCGTATCAACTCTTACTCGATTAGCTTTGTTTGATTGTTTTTTTACCAGTGAATTGGACTTTGATAGCGATAGTTTTGGTATTTGGACAAACCAATAAATGGAACATTCAACAATCTTTGATTAATATAACTTTTTGACATCAATTTCTTGCGCTAAGTAAATCTATAGTCGAAACTGTAATATTGAACACAATAACATACCACATTTTCTTTTCTTGCCTCGAAGGCCAAGGTACTGACTCACTGACCCATCAGATTTCAAATGAAGGTCACAACGGAACAACAGACCTAGTTGTTCAAAAAATCAATCTTCTGTTTTCATCTTAATGCTGATCACATTTATGTTAACCTTCATCAAGATCTCCTCCTCCATGCACTCTTTTCTAATAAATGGTAAAAATCACTGCTCTTATCTGTTATTGCACTCCCCACGTCGATTCGCACGCCCACCTCCCATTTATACAAGTTCTAGCATTTTGATTGCCTTTCATGCACTCACATATACAATTATGCAAAAATGAGATTTACAATATGGCGATGCGGCGAAAGTTAAAATTAACGCGCACAAAAATAACAATTTGCAAATAACGTAAGCGGCAACTCAAAACGCGTGTTTTTCATCAATTTGTTTTTTATTTTCTAAAAGAAAATTTTTATCAATCTTTTCTTTGGTGCAACTGATTGCAATTACAGTGGCTGCATTATTTTAAGTTTGCCTTGTTTTGGTAAATTTCAGGTATATTGTGAAGGAGGAACTCATGCATGTTTTAGGTGATATTGCCTGCAATTGCAATGACGTGCAGTTACCGTGCAGGTAGTGTGCAGGAAGGTGACGTCATAGCAAATAGACGTACCAAAATGTAGAAATTTCAACGAATGTGATTGGTTGAGAAATTTATAACACTGTACCTTTGCGTTCAATTAGCCTAAATTTGACATAGCCTAATGCTTGATTATAATTTTTACGGCATATGGCCATGCCTCAGCGGCCCGTGGGACTTGATATGAATCAATCACAACCGAACGTGGGACCATTTTCCCCCAAAAAAGTATAATTATTCGATTTCGGCTTATCGCGATTTCTGAGCAATTTTACGTTAACACGCATATCCTATTTTAAAACATGAAGAATTTGTTGAGCAGTCAGCCAATCAGAAAACAATATTCCTATTTTCTCAATTTTGATTGGCCAGCAGTAAAATTTCTATATTTTGGTACGTCTGCCATTTTCAATAGCGCCGTGCAGGAACGCTAAATGTAGAACGCATAAGAATAAACAACATAGAAATTGTTATAACCAGATATTGTAAGTTAGATAATTTAGGTCAAGTTAGACAAGTTAATTAGGTGTTTGAAGTAAGCGTTCTTTCTTAAGGGGTTATTGTTTCGAAGGAGCCAGAGAGTGAGTTGAGTGATATTTCATAAACAAACAAATTAAAGAACAAAAGCATATTGAGCTGTCAATAAATTTCGTTTACTAAGCAAAGTTGTATTTGTTCATCAGGCCAAAGTCAAAATGAGTGATTGAAATTTAGAATTAAATTAGAGAGCAAACGTTTGAAGTGAACTAGGTACTTTGAACAGAATTGGACTTTCAATTTGAAGTAAATGAAAGAGCGATTTAGAATTTGCAAAATAATTGGCAACTCCGAACTTGGTACACTCAACTCTTTCGGTTATACTCATCATTGGACACTGAAAAATTGTGCAGATGTTCCCCTAGTGATTGTCCATTTGTAATACGGATGTGGGCCGGTTACATCTTTTTGATATGAGTAGGTTAGGTAAAATTTCGTTGATTTAGTGTAAAGAAAAGGCAATTTATCAGTTTTTCTAAATACCCTCGCGTAAAAAGTTGTCAGACCCCCCCTGGGATAGGAAGGAGTTATTGTTTGATAACCGATCAACAATGGGGAGGAACCCCTAATGGTCCTCTATTGCGAGTATAATTTTCAGGCGAATCCGACCACCCGACACCAAGCTATTAACACCGGAAGTAGCGTGATTTGAAGGTTTTTAGGTATTTACTGTGAAAAATGACTGTTTGATATTATATAAGGCTAGTTAAGGGTTGAAATGGTAATCAAGTCTACAGTAATGTATCAGATGATCTTGGGAAGGGTTCAGGATGTAAAATGGCGATTTTAAAGAATATTGTTAATTATCACAGGAATGTAGTTAGCACCTAAATTGCAATAGTTTTTTCTCAAAAAGTTGAAGTTGGATTGACCTGAAATTTGGGGGATAGACCAATTTGGTTACGAGGAAGCCAATTTTGAGGTCAGATCTGACTCCACGGCAACCTGCAAGGAATTAGCGCACGCCCGTGCTGCGGAATGTAAAAATTGAATTGCTCGTGGAGTATTGGTAGCAGCCTCATGAATTTTGGACGGTTAGTGTAACTTTTCAAAGGCTTTCGATTGTAGATTTTTTCAATCCCAGATTCCGACCAGAAGTCGGTGCTTTGGGATAACCCGAGTGCCGAAAACCGGAAATTGGCCTTTTTCAGCGACCGAATGACTTTGAAATGGTAATAATATGATAACCTGAGACAGTTAGTGACAAAAAAACAAACCACCCCGGTCAATTTTGACGAACTCGGATTTTTCGGTTTTCGGCACCCACGACTCCTTGAAAAACTTTCGAATCGCAAACGACTCGAAACGGCTGATCCGTTGGTCATGAAACTTGGCAGGCAAGTTAGTGGCTCCCTCTATTTACTAGAAAACTTTAGCCGAAGACGTTTTGACTACTGCTTCCCGAGTTATTAGGTTTGGAAATTTGGGGTCAACCGGGAGTTCGATGAAAAATGTGCGCTTTCATTGCTCGTGTTCTAGTGGGAGTTAGGCCATGAAGTTTTGTGAGTAGGTGCAACTATGAGAGGACGTTCCGTGACAATAGTTAGTTTTCAACTTTATCCCCTAATTTGGAGGGGTGACCATTGGATGACCCCTAGAGGTCAAATTGTGGGCTTTCAGGAATATTAGAATTTTCGGCATGTATAATTACAGGGACTTGCATGAAATAGTTTCAAGATTGGAAAAAACAATTTCTCCTGGTTTTTGAGGTTGAGTTTAGTTATTTTGTTCAACGCAAGTTTTGACAGGGATTGATTGCAGCTAATTAATTTTATAGCAGAAATAGAGGTATAATAACTTTTCAGAGTAACGTTCAATGTTTACTAAGCAAACACGGATTGACATGTCAAGTGCATATTTGAGTTAAAGTGGAGTGGATTTGTTTACATAAGAGTCCAAAGGTCGTTTACTTAAGATAAGGAGAAAGTTGAACAATGGTTTGTAGCAGTTGAGTGACAGAGCATAATTTGATATTGGTTTGTTTGCATAGCAAACAAATCCCTCCTACAGAATGTGATAATTTCAAGCGTAAGTTTCAATGTTTACTTGAGAGATTGAGGTTTGATTCCTTAAGATAAGAGCTTATTGGTGGAGAATAAATTGAAGTGACACAGAAATTGAGAGAGAGAGAGGCAGACTTTGGAGATTCTGGGAGAACTTCAGAAGTTTGGATTCGCACAAGTGAGAAAAAGTAGTTGATTTATTGGGACTAGACTATAGAAGATAGTGTGAAAAGCAGGGAAGAGATTGAGAGTGAGATTGAACACTGCAAGTTTGTAATTGCAAGACCAGTTGGGATACTGTGAGTTTTTTTGATATAGTCATTTGGGAAGTGAACCACGGAAATCGTTATTATTATTTTAATTACTATTATAAATTGTCTTTGAGTTTGTCCTTTCCATAGATGTGCAAGT
The DNA here is from genome assembly GCF_964194025.1 of Convolutriloba macropyga. Taxonomy (NCBI): domain Eukaryota; kingdom Metazoa; phylum Xenacoelomorpha; order Acoela; family Convolutidae; genus Convolutriloba; species Convolutriloba macropyga. The sequence continues at coordinate 18,615 of NW_027451013.1, forward strand.
AATTGTCTTATATTCGTTATCCATATGACTAGAATTGATATCAGGAGCCCCATTTTAAATTAATTTATTTCAAGGCAATCTAATTTGCAACAGCTTACAAGAGTGGAAGAGGGGAAATCACAGAGTAACAAAGTAACGCTTGCTTCACCAATTCAAAACCCTTGGTTTATTTTATTTGATTGATCTTCTTGGCGACAAAGTCCCCTCACTGTTGAGCCTAGCAGAAATTCAGAAGACGACAGTGGCGATCCTGGGTGGGCTTCATTTCTTTTTTACTTTTCGCTGTGGATTATTTTTGATTTTTTAGAGAGCGAGCGTATTTTTCGTCGGAGAAACTGCTGAGAGCACACCGAAAGTTGACTTAAATTTGCAATTTGGGTTACCAATAGATTGATTATGATTGGTTATCAGTTGTTGAAGCGTTTTCCTTCACCTGGCTACAAAGTTTGGGAAGTTTGGTGTGAGCCTTATTTGAGCACGGGCAAGAAGCTGGGATGGACGGAAGAAGAGATGACGAAGTGGTTGCCTACAAAATTGTGTGGGTGGGCCTTGAATGCAGTAAGTGATTTACCAAGAGGTTACTGGCGGTCAACTCCGGAGAAGCAAGCATGGACACTGACCGAGACGCTGTATCAATTTGATATACGATTGTTTGACAATCCTTCATTTTATGAGCGAAGCTACAATTTGTTTGTCTGTGGAACCAACGGATGAGCATCAAGAGGACAGTGCTGGAATTCACAGAACAGGGAAATCCGATCAGAAGTCAATGGCTACAGTGTTGCACAGTTGGGTTCTTGACGATCAACAGCCTAGGAGGGAGGATTCTCGAGTTTTTGATGGCAGTTGAGCAGAAAGTGGAGAGAAGGATTGCATCACGATTTCCGAAGATGGCAAAACTGTTGGTGGAGAACCAGACGTTGAGCCGGAAAGAGAGGTGGAGTCGTTTGGAAGCATCAAGACAGCAGTCATGGCAGCATGTACAAGTGCACGAGTGTCTGATGAGTGGAACGTTGACAGCTAAGTTATTCAAGCCTTTTTAACCAATTTTTGCCTATATTATTTTAATTTGACTTGTTAGGACAAGTTGATCAAGCACTATAGCCTTACAAAAAATTTTTTTTCTCAAAAAATAGGAAGATTTAGGGAAATGTGTAGCTCTGGTAGATCTATATTAGTAGATTTTTTTTACTTTAGTGATTTTAGGGTTTCCTGGGGAGGATGTATGTCAGAGGCAATAGAGTTTGATCAAAAATCAATATTGACGATTTAGGTAGATGTAAAATGTGATAATGAGAAAGTGTTTTCAAATCTCATTTAATCATCCGCTTTTGAAATTTTGGTGCAGTTAGTTTATATTAACCCGGAGCTAAACATAAGTGGTTCACTTCCGTAGGTCGACTAAAGTTAAAGTACGTAGGAGTAATTTAATCGGGTCACAGAATAACGGTTTGCAATTATTCGGGAGAACAATAATCTAGGAGGGAGGAGTGCAGAACGCTTAAGAATAAACTACATAGAAATTGTTATAACCAGATTTGTAAGTTAGATAATTTAGGTCAAGTTAGACAAATTAATTGGGTGTTTGAAGTAAGCGTTCTTTCTTAAGGGGTTATTGTTTCAAAGGCGCCAGAGAGTGAGTTGAGTGATATATCTTAAACCAACAAATTAAAGAACAAAATCATATTGAGCTGTCAAAATATTTCGTTTACTAAGCAAAGTTGTATTTGTTCATCAGGCCAAAGTCAAAATGAGTGATTTAAATTTAGAATTAAACTAGAGAGCGAACGTTTGAAGTGAACTAGAAACTTTGAACAGTATTGGAAATTCAATTTGAAGTAAATGAAAGAGCGAATTAGAATTTGCAAAATAATTGGCAACTCCGAACATGGTACACTCAACTCTTTTGGTTATACTCATCATTGGACTCTGAAAATTTGTGGGGATGTTCCCCTAGTGATTGTCCATTTGTAATACGGATGTGGGTCGGTTACATCTTTTTGATATGAGTAGGTTAGGTAAAATTTTGTTGATTTAGTGTAAAAAAAGGCCATTTATCAGTTTTTCTAAATACGCTTGGGTAAAAAGTTGTCCGACCCCCCTGGGATAGGAAGGAGTTATTGGTTGATAACCGATCAATGAGGAGGAACCCCTAATGGTCTTCTACTGCGAGTACAATTTTCAGGCGAATCCGACCACCCGACACCAATCTAATAACCCCGGAAGTAGCGTGATTTGAAGGTTTTTAGGTATTTTACTGGGAAAAATGACTTTTTGATATGATATAATGCTAGTTAAGGGTTGAAGTGGGTATCCAGTCTACAGTAATGTATCAAATGGTCTTGGGAAGGGTTCAGGATGTAAAATGGCGATTTTAAAGAATATTGTTAATTATCACAGGAATGTAGTTAGCACCTAAATTGCAATAGTTTTTTCTCAGAAAGTTGAAGTTGGATTGACCTGAAATTTGGGGGATAGACCAATTTGGTTACGAGGAAGCCAATTTTGAGGTCAGATCTGACTCCACGGCAACCTGCAAGGAATTAGCGCACGCCCGTGCTGCGGAATGTAAAAATTGAATTGCTCGTGGAGTATTGGTAGCAGCCTCATGAATTTTGGACGGTTAGTGTAACTTTTCAAAGGCTTTCGATTGTAGATTTTTTCAATCCCAGATTCCGACCAGAAGTCGGTGCTTTGGGATAACCCGAGTGCCGAAAACCGGAAATTGGCCTTTTTCAGCGGCCGAATGACTTTGAAATGGTAATAATATGATAACCTGAGACAGTTAGTGACAAAAAAACAAACCACCCCGGTCAATTTTGACGAACTCGGATTTTTCGGTTTTCGGCACCCACGACTCCTTGAAAAACTTTCGAATCGCAAACGACTCGAAACGGCTGATCCGTTGGTCATGAAACTTGGCAGGCAAGTTAGTGGCTCCCTGTATTTACTAGAAAACTTTACCCGAAGACGTTTTGACTACTGCTTCCCGAGTTATTAGGTTTGGAAATTTGGGGTCAACCGGGAGTTCGATGAAAAATGTGCGCTTTCATTGCTCGTGTTCTAGTGGGAGTTAGGCCATGAAATTTTGTGAGTAGGTGCAACTATGAGAGGACGTTCCGTGACAATGGTTAGTTTTCAACTTTATCCCCTAATTTGGAGGGGTGACCTTTGGATGACCCCTAGAGGTCAAATTGTGGGCTTTCAGGAATATTAGAATTTTCGGCATGTATAATTACAGGGACTTGCATGAAATAGTTTCAAGATTGGAATTAACAATTTCTCTTGTTTTTTGGGGTTGAGTTTAGTTATTTATTCAACGCAAGTTTTGACAGGGATTGATTGCAGCTCATTAATTTATAGCAGAAATAGAGGTATAAAAACTTTTCAGAGTAACGCTCAATGTTTACTAAGCAAACACGGATTGACATGTCAAGTGCATATTTGAGATAAAGTGGAGTGGATTTGTTTACATAAGAGTCCAAAGGTCGTTTATTTAAGATAAGGAGAAAGTTGAACAATGGTTTGTAGCAGTTGAGTGACAGAGCCTAATTTGATATTGGTTTGTTTGCATAGCAAACAAATCCCTCCTACAGAATGTGATAATTTCAAGCGTAAGTTTCAATGTTTACTTAAGAGATTGAGGTTTGTTTCCTTAAGATAAGAGCTTATTGGTGGAGTATAAATTGAAGTGACACAGAAATTGAGAGAGAGAGAGAGAGAGAGAGAGAGGCAGACTTTGGAGATTCTGGGAGAACTTCAGAAGTTTGGATTCGCACAAGTGAGAAAAAGTAGTTGATTTATTGGGACTAAACTATAGAAGATAGTGTGAAAAGCAGGGAAGAGATTGAGAGTGAGATTGAACTCTGCAAGTTTGTAATTGCAAGACCAGTTTGGATACTGTCAGCGTTTTTGATATAGTCATTTGGGAAGTGAACCACGGATATCGTTATTATTATTTTAATTACTATTATAAATTGTCTTTGAGTTTGTCCTTTCCATTGATGTGCAAGTAATTGTCTTGCATTCGTTATCCATATAACTAGAATTGATATTACGAGCCCCATTGTATATTAATTTATTTCAAGGCAATCTAATTTGCAACAGCTTACAAGTGTGGAAGAGGGGAAATCGCAGAGTAACCAAGTAATGCTTGCTTCACCAATTCAAAACCTTCGGTTTATTTTATTTGATCGATCTTCTGGGCGACAGAGTCCGCTCACTGTTGAGCCTAGCAGAAATTCAGAAGACGACACTAAAAGACATATGCATAGTTCAGGTAAATTTACCTGCACGTTAGTGTACCCTGTTTTACAAAATGGGGGTTGTGCTGAGAATACTGCCATAAATTCTGTTTTTTTGCTACTTCTTGTTGAGTCGCCTCAACTTATTTCTTATCTGTGCATGCTCTAGCTGAAGTTTATTTCTAATATTGCTCGAGTGCCAGCTTATGGACAATGCGTCCATTCGAATTGTTCATTTATAAAGCCGTTTTATTCTTGGCAAAACAAAAACAGCTGAGTTAGCCGAAAGATCTTTAGCAGAAATTTACAACCTGAGAATTACAACCTAAAAATATCTATATTATATCATTTTTTGTGTGATCGGTACAAGGGCTCGAGTTTTAAACTTTTTTCAGGAAACTATTCTAAAAATGCCCTCAACCTACCTAGACAATCCTGTTTCAATGAAATGCAAATATCGCTCTTACAATTGACAAAAACTTGGGGGGGGGGGGGGGGGTGCTAAATTAACGGCTATATAAGGCTGGGGGTAGCAGAAAAGATCTCACGAGCCTATTGGGCGGGGCGCTGTTTAGTAAATTTCTCGGAGAGTCAGATTTAATGAAAACCTGTTTTTGCTTTATCTTCTTTATGAGTCGCCCTAAATTATTTCATAGCTGTGCATACTTTAGCTGAAGTTTATTTCTAATAATGCTCGAGAACCAGCTTATGGACAATGCGTCCATTCGAATTGGTGCTAGGAAAATTGGCCAACAGTGCGTTTAGCCGACAAAAAAATGAAAAATTTAGCCGACAGTTTTATCATAATTGGTAATAAAAGTCCATAATTGGTTCATAAATCAGTAGTTTGGTTGTGATAGATTCATATCAAGCTCCACGGGCCGCTGAGGCATGGCCAGATGCGGTTAAGTACGGTCCGACCACGGATAGACCTTCGTTACACTAGTTGATGAAAAAACTGCGGTATATTTGTCCGCTTACGAAATGGTGTTTTAAATTGGCCAATCACAGCTTTAGAAAAAGTTTTATTGCTCATTTTACTTAAATTGTCGGTTAAATTTCTCAATTTTTGGTTGTCGGCTAAACGCCCTGTCGGCCAATACGGCGGCCACCATTCA